>NC_133620.1:159196918-159301529 GCF_048593235.1 Sminthopsis crassicaudata
CTTTTTCTACTCATGACCCCTTTTTGACTGAGATATTTTGATGTGATCCTGGTTATATAAATATATAAATTTGGTATACAAATTAAACATTTACTCATAATAAGTCATTGTAGTGTTCTTATTGGTTTTCTGGAGGTCTCTGGAGCAGCCTTTGTTTCAGAAGAGTAATCACCATAAGAATAGCCACATGTAAAGTCCAAATTCTTTATTGTCTCCTTGGCTGGGGCTGGGTAGCTTTCTGGAGAGCCTTTCAGACTGCCTTGGTCTCAATGAGGGAAGTGCAGGAGGACAGGCTAGCTATGAGGCTGATGAAGATGGCTGAGTTTGTCCCAGCTTTATATGTTCTATTTTAATTACATCATCATAGGTGTGAATCTTGTGGAACTATATTAAGTACTAAGTACATGTACTGAATTAGAGAACTATTAATCACCATGCTAAACTAGATAACCATTGTCTTATCAATTCCACTGAGTTAGCATCTTGTAAGAATCCTTGTTTTAAGTACAGAGTTCTGGCCCATAATAAGTCATAATTTCATGATCCTCATATTCAGCTATACTATGTCTTCTGGGGTTACAACCCACAGTTTAAGAAGCTTTGGTGTAATGGATAGAACATTGGCTCTGGAGACAAGAGGACCTGAGTTCAAATGTGACCTCAGTCACCTACTAGCTCTGGATCCTGGGTAAATCCCAATTGCCTCCAAAAAAAAAAAAAAAGTTTGATTTATTCATCTATTCACTCAAGAATCGCTTATTAATATCTATTATGTGTAAAGCACTATGCAAGAACCTAAAGGAGATAAAGAATAGAGATAGTCAAGATATGATTCCTGTTCTATTTGGAGAACAGGTCTTGCCAGATTAATGTTGTGTTGACTTTTTTTTTTTTTTTTGGACAGGTTTCTAAAATAACAGGGACAATAATCATATCTATGATTTCATTTGTCTAGGGAACTCCCAAGTAAGGACACTTCCTTTAGCAATATAGGGCAGTACCTTCTCCACCTAGAACATGGGTTAAGTGGTTTGGTAAAATTTGAAACTAGGTCCTGTTGACCTGGAAGCTGACTCTTGGTCTGTTCCACCCTGTTGATTCTCTGGCACTCACAAAAAATTTGTTTGACAAAGTCTCTCACATTATTTTTAAGAAGAGGATAAAGAAACATGGGTTAGACAGGAAGATTTTAAACAAGTTGAATGGAGGCACCTAAAGAGTAATCATATTCATGGCTTGATGTCAACTTAGAAAGAGGTATCTAATATAGTATTCCAGGCATGTAATGGGTTCTCTGCTGGTTAACATTGTTGCTAATTACTTGAATGAAGGCATGGATGTCATGTATTTTGAGCTAAGGGATGACACAAATCAGGGAGATATAGCTAATATGATGAATGACAAGGTCAATCTTCAAATAAATCTTGAACGCAGTGGAAAAGGATGGGAAGAGAACAAGCATTTATTAAGCACCTACTGTGTATCAGGCACTGTGTTAAGCGCTTTACAAATATTACCTCATTAGTTCCTCACAATAAGTCTGGGAGGTATTATTACTATTTCTACAGTTAAGGAAACTGAGAGAGACAGAGGTTAAGTGATTTTCCCGATGTCACCCTGCTAGTGGCTGAGAAAAGATTTGAGCTTAGATTTTTTTTGACTCTAGACTCAGCACTTTATTTCTGTGCACCTAACTAATCTAATAAAATGAAATTTAATTGGTAAAAATGGTTTACATGTGAGTTCAATGTATAACTAGTAGGTAACCTACAAAAGATCTTGGGTATTTATTATTGTATTACAAACTTATGAAAAGGCAACAGTATGATATGGGAATTGAAAAAAAAAATGATTTCAACTTCAGGCTACATTCAGGGAAGCATTATATCTAGGCTTAGTAAGATAATAGCACTGTTATAAGTTGCCCTGGCATATTGTGTTTATTTCTAAGTGCCATATTTTAATAAGAACATGAATAAGTTGGGTATTATCTAGAGATCCTGCAATACAAAGACAGATTGAAGAAATTAGGAAAGTTTAACCTGGAGAAGAAAAGATTTAGGGGGAAGAGGACAGCTATCATCGAATATAACCTCATAAGGTTCTAGTCTCAACTAAAGTTCAGACAATTAGTCTCAACAATAAAACAACTGTATGATATTGGTCATGACATGGGATTTCTCTGGGGCTCAGTTTCCTCAATTGTATGACTATTTGCTGGGAATGGGGTGTCTAGATGTTCTCCAAGGCTCTTTTCAAATCAAAAATTCTATAATGATAACTATGATGTTTATTGAATGAACAGAATTGTGAATGTCAAATAATGATAGTTGGTAGAATTAGAGCAAATTTTTTCAATAGGTTCCATTTCAAGCTTACACAGAGGCCCAGATCAGAGAAGAGAACAGGTCATTTATTTCACTTTGATTTACCATCTTGGGTGTTCTAGCAGCTGTTGACAGGAATTAGTGTTAGGCACACCTCCAAACAGGCAGTGGTTTGGCTCAAAAATATCTTATTTCTAAAATACTTTCTTCTTAGAAGTTCAGAACACTTCAAACACATGTAATAGATCCTTGTCTCATAGTTACAAGATAAAGAGGGGTCAGTAGGAATCCCTTTTTTGTTTTCATTTTTTCTTCAAGGGCATGTATCAGTTAATGACTTATTCTGAGATCTGACAGAAATGAAACTAGAAGGAAGTCTCAGGATTAAGGAAAGGAAGGCAGCACATATTACCAAAAGGAAAGTTGACCACGTAGGGAATAAACAGTCAAAATAACTAGGAAGAAAGAGAATAATGAAATTTATATCAAGGCAATCACCTACTGATCAACTTTGAATGCAATGAGATGAAATACAGGGGATTGTACCTTTTATTTAAAGACCCAAAGACCAAACAGCACCAGTGTTAATTCTGTATTCCTTAAACAAGTCCAAGTCCTAATAGAAAAACACTGTCAGACTTCCTGAGTTAGTTGTTTGATCTTAGTGAGAGTATTATTAGCCTGTAATCTCTGAACTTTAGTTTAAAAAAAAAATCTTCATAATAGTATTTCAGCATAATTGGTTTCTGCTGTAGTCCTACATACTTTATTTTATGCATTTGAAAATATTATTGTGAGAATGGATTTCTTCAGACTCCAAAAGGCATCTATGATACACAAAGCATGTTAGGAGCCCTGCCTTAATATTTCTTCTTGGCTCCTCTTTCTCTGCTCTATCATGTGTCAAATCCTACATATCCTGAAAATTTCTACATCACAAAAATATCTCCCAAGGCTTAGTTATTCAATTGTATCTCCCTTCCTCTTATCCCCTTATCTCTTTTCTGGAATAAATGACTCTACTTCTTTCATCATTCCTCATAAGTGGATTTTGAGTCCCTTCATTACTCTCTTCTGGGTAAAAAATAATTTCAAAATGTCTTAAAACTGGGCATTACAGTTCTAAAGGACTTTTCAAACTCCTTATCTCTCCAATATTCTATGGGTTAATGTTACAGGAAAACATTTTCCAACTTGATACCATTTGGTGCGTTCTGAAAAATGGAATATGTTCTTTTGTATGTGAATTCTCTGTTTATGGACATCTTCAAATGGGAGTGAGATCCATTTGCTACTATCTTTCCTGCCTCTGCCCCTCCCCTTTCTTGGGATCTATGTTTTATATTTGTTAAAACTATTATTTTATTGTCATATATTATATATGTTATATACATATATTATATGTTATATATATAATATATATCATATATTATATATGTTATATACATACATACATACACACACATATATATGTGTATATATGTAATAGGTTTCATTAAGTAGTGGGAAGGAGGAAGAACATTATATGTAAGTATATATGTATCTACACTCATGCATATACACATATAGTATGTATGTCTGTAGGAATATATGTACATATTTTCTCTTTCTATCCCTTCATTCAAGACTATAAGCTCTTGGAAGTCAGGAACTATTTTAGATTCCTAGCACAATGCATGGCACATGCTTAATAAATGTTTATTGACTGATGTCATAAAGTGATTTCTGAGTTGGGATGAATTCAATTACTCCTAAAGCCCTTCTGATTCCTGGATTTGTCATTCAAATGGAAATAATTCTTGAAGCAAGAAAAAAGGAATAGAAATGGTTTCCCTTTCATTCTAAACTATGGATACCTCTTCCCATCCATTCTCCTATCTTTACTAAATATATTCACCCAAACCAATTCAACTTCAGGTTTTGAGAAGATAGCAAAGAGAAAAAAAGGGGAAATATGGCAGGAGTGAGAAAGATGACTAGAAAGGGTTTCCACATAGCTTTGTTGCAGCTTAGAAATAGATGCTGAAATAAATATTGCCAAAGGTTCTGCACACTAACTCGTGAATTGATGTGTTCTTCATTGTTGAGGGTCTTTAAGTATTTGGAAGACCACATGGCAGAGATATTGTAGAAGGAATACATGTTTGGATTTGAATTGAATGGCTGAAGTACCTTCCAACTATGAAGGTCTGTGATTTTGTCAACCAAGTTCTGGACTGTTACAGACTTGTATCTTTTTTTCTTTCTCTTTTTCCTTCCTCTCACTGTCAAATATCACTAAATGAAAATGCAAACAGAAAATGAAACCTAGTTTGCACTGTTATATTGTTCAGTCACGTCCACTTTTTCATGATCCCATGGACCCTAGAACTTCACTACTGACCATGGGGCTTTCTTGGCAAAGCTATTGAAATAGTTTGCCATTTCCTTCTCCGGCAAATTTTACAGATAATGAAACTAAGACAAGAGGAATAAGTGACTTGCCCAGGATCACACAATTAGTAAGTACCCAAGATGAAATTTGAACTCAGGTCTCCCTGATTGCAGACTCAGTGCTTTATCCACTGAGCTGCCTTAATTTCCGCTGTTACACTCCCAAGAAATTTCCCCAAATACAACAGCAGAATAACAAAACTCCTCACTCTATCCAGGAGCCCACCTTCTTTTATTTGAGAAACAATAGGGACTTCATTTGCTATGTCCTTTCCTTTGATGAAGTTTCTCTCTAATTCTAAACAGTCACCACATCTGGCTTCCTGACTCATACAGCATTTACTGTGCAGTGGAAAGATCTTTGGCTTTTGAACTCAACACTTGGGTTCAAGTCTTGATTCAATTAAAGAGTTCATTTACTTTATGAAGACCAAATTCCTGATCTATAAAGTAAAGATTGTCATATTTGTCCGACCTACCTACCTTATGGATTTGCTAAAAGGAAATTATTTGTAAATTGCAGGATCCCAGATTGAAATGATAATTATTACTAAGTATTTTTACTTAATAATAAAAATTACTATTTATTGATGGTTGGGAATTCAACTAGGAGTATGGGCAGTGAGAGTGCAGGTACAAAAAAATTTGCAACATTGGTTGTTCAGATACAACTGTGTCCATTGTTTGAGAGAGAGAACACATCTTGATGGATGCTATTGAACTGTGAAATCAATACCAAAGCTGGGTTAATAAAAATAAATAATAAGAACATCCCAAATTTATATAGTGTAGTAAGGATGGTCAAGCATTGTTGGCCTTATTTATTTTAAACTGATTAATGTTTATGTACTCAGTTATGATTTGTTGTCAGCCTACATTCCCCTTTATGTGCTGTATGGTAAGTTAAACTAGTCTTGTTCTTTTTTCTTTTTTTACCTCCAAACTTTTGCAAAACTGTCCCTACTATCTAAAATGTACCTTCTCTTTGCCTCTTCCTAGTTTACAGAGTGTACTGTGTATATTTGTCCCATTGCAGAGATCATAGAATCATAGACACAGAGCTAGAAAAAATGTTAGTGAATCCAATTCTCTGGTACCAAAAAACCCCCCTGAGGTACAATGGTTCAATGACTTGTCCAAGGTCACTGGGCCAATACGTGAGTGAGGCAGGATTTGAATTCTGATCTCTCTGATTCTAAGTTTAGAACTCTATATATTACAGCACCTATCCTGAAGAAATTTAGGCTTAGAGAGAAGAAAACTGTCCAAGTTCATAGAACCAATAGCAGAATCTTCTAACTTTTAAGCAAATTTGCTTTTCATGTCCACTACAATCCTTTTTGAAGGTACTGAATGCCAGATAATAGTTGTTAGTATTTCTATAGTCCTTCAAGTTTTGCAAAGTGTTTTACATAAATTATCTCATTTGATCTTCATAACAACTCTGGGAGATAAGTGTTATTATTATCCCCATTTTATAGATGAGAAAAATTGAGGCAAGCAGAGGTTAATATGCCTTGCTCAAGATCACATGATTGGTAAAGGTCTGAGGCACGACTCAGATTCAAGTATTCCATCTTCTATCTCCTGACCCATGTTGTTGCCCAAATCTTATGATTTTTCACTCTTCTTTCTGTTATACTAGCTTGTACCCCAAGAGTTCTAAAACTTTTCTACATCTTTTTTACAGATTCTTGAAACCTGTTGGGGCAGAAAAACAGGTCTGTGGATTGCATGAGACCAGATTTCCTAGATCTATGTTTGTTGCTTCTTGCTGCCAGGCCAATGGGAAATACCCTGGGAACATTGTTTTCCCACAATGCCTGGTACTTCTGTTTTTGGTTGAGGTTGGAGCTCCCAAGAACCATGGTAGTAAAAACACAAAGGAAACACACGAGCGTACACATGCACACATACACACACACACACACACACACACACACACACACTTTTACAGCTTTACTGTGGGTAGGAGTGGGGGTTGGGGAGTTAATTTGTGGGGCATTTGGTTCAAGGACAAAATTTCCTGCCTTTTACTAGCTTCCTTATCTAGATTTTAAATTTGCTTCATGATAGCTAGAAACCCATGAGATTTTCTTTCCAAAGGGAATAGGAGTAGGATGGGGAAGGTCAACAGACTGGACTAGTAGTGCTGGTAGCTGACCTGGTTATTATTAGTATTATCAGAGAAAACCTACAGTCCCATGAGAATGACTGATTGGGTCATTTGTGACCTGTTTCTCTTTCCTTCTGGACAGTTGCAATTCCCATCCTCTCTCCCCTCCTTGCAGGTGAAGCACCTGTCAAGCCATGCAGGGAGAGATTGCTGAATGGGGAGGTGGAAGGGAGTTTCATTTCTGGAGAGCAAATCATATTAATGGGTCTTACTCCCTTCTGTATCAGAATGGCTGGACTCAGTGATCTCTAGGGTGTTTTTTTTTTTTCACTTTTCACATTTGCCATTTCCATGATTCAAAGACACTAGTACTGCTCTCCATATCCTTCAAACAGGATTTATTTCAGGGATGTGATTCTGATATAGTTACTGTATTCCTGTCAAAAAAAAATCTTCATTTAGAGAAAGAAAATAAAAACTGAAAGTCAATTTGAATTTTACCACTAATGTGGTGCCAGATGTGACTTCTAACCAACCTCCCCTGAGATTCTGGTAGACGTGTTTCCTTTTAATATACAAAGACCTAAGAATCCTTATTTTGAACTTCTATGAGACAAAATAGAGATTAGAGGATCTTGGGTTCAAATGCTAATTTTGATGTTTACCATGAGGATGGTGAGAACATGAGAATGATGAGACTATAGGGATGTCCCTTAATTTCTCTAGATCTCAGTCAAATTTCTGTTCTGTAAAAATGAGGGTGTTAGTTGCACAACTCTCAGGTTGGCTAAGATGACAGGAAAAGATAATGATGAATATTGGAAGGGATGTGGGAAAACTGAGACACTAATACTTTGTTGGTGGAGTTGTGAGCACATCCAGCAATTCTGGAGAATGATATGGAACTATGCCCAGAGGTTTATCAAACTGTGCATATCCTTTGGTCCAGCCTATATCCCAAAGAGATCATAAAAAAGGGAAAAGACGCACATGTGCAAAAATGTTTGTGGCACTCTTTTTGTAGTAGCAAGGAACTGGAAACTGAGTGGATTCCCATTAGTTGGAGAATGGCTGAATAAGTTATATTATATGAACGTTATGGAATATTATTGTTCTATTTAGCAGGGTGATTTCAGAAAGGCCTGGAGAGACTTACGTGAACTGATGCTGAGTGAAATGGTCAGAACCAGGAGAACATTGTACACAACAACAAGACTGTATAATGATCAGTTTTGATATATGTGGCTCTTTTCAACAGGGAGACTATTTAGGCCAATTCTAATGGTCTTGTGATGAAGAGAGCTATCTGTACCCAGAGAGAGGACTATGGGGACTGAGGGATCACAACATAGTATTTTCACTTTTTGTTGTTTGCGTACATTTTTTTTCCTCATTTTTTCCTTCTTGATCTGATTTTTCTTATGCAGCATGATAATTGTGGAAATATGTATAGAAGAATTACACGTTTAACATATATTGGATCACTTGCCACCTAAGGGCAAGGGTAGGAGTAAAGGAGGAAGAGAAACAATTGGAACATGAGGTTTTGCAAGGGTGAATGTTGAAAACTATGTATATGTTTTGAAAATAAAAAGCTTTAAAAAATGAGGGTGTTGGACTAGGTGGCTTCTGAGAGTCTTTCTAACTCTAGTTCTATCATCCTGTGATCCCCACTCCAAAAAAAAAAAAAAAAAAAAAAAAAAGCCATAAATGAATAATAGCAGCAAAGACAATGTTTTTTTTAAGCAATGGAGGACAATCATCAGGTCCCTTTCCCAATTTAGAATCCAGAACACAGAATAATTAGGTTCTCCCTCTCCTCCCTTCCCCAGTGATAATCAAACACCAAGAAAACTAAAAAGAATTCTTGAAACAAAAACAGAAAAACACACACACATACACATATACACATACACATAAGAGATGTGTATTCCTGTATTAAAAAGCAAGCACAGTAATAATAGTTCATTTAAAAAGTGCTTTAAGGTTAAGAAAACATTTTCCTCACAATAAATGTATGTGAAAGGGTTAAGTGACATTAGCTAATAAACTTGGTATTTTGGAACTGATTCAAGGCTTCTAACTCCAAACTGAATATTCTCTGGACACTGGCTCTCAATACCAAGGTGTATTCTATTATTAGAAAAACCTTGGAGTTGGGTAGAACAGATGAAGTGGCAATAACTTTTCCCTGTCAGGAACAGAGGTGCTGACATATCTAGCAGGTATTATTTATTATCAAGTTAAGTCTAATGCTCTTCCTAGGGCAATGGTCAATGCCTGGGGTTTCACAGAAAACCCCCTTGTAATGTACCTAATGTACTATGATGAATGGGGGGAAATCCTTCCTGCCTTGTGAAACTGGAGAGTCAATTATCCTTATCTTATTTCACTGAACTATAAAGATTATTTCTGTAACATAGCTACAGCAGATGTCTTTCTCTGAGTGGTAGTGACTGCCACTCTAGTTTGAAATTCATTCTTTTGGCTGATTTCCAATAGAAGGTTGTCTCAAATACCATAGAACCGGAATATATTTGAGGTGAGGGTGGATATAATAATAAGTGGTTGAAATATGATTGACTACGGTGACTCCATAACTTGCAAAAAGACAGGTACAATTTCCTTTCCACAGAACCCCAGGTTAAAATACTTAAAATACTAATAAAAATAATGGCAATCTGAATCAGAATCACTGATTTTTATTCACAGAAGATTCTCTAAGTTAGGGGAAGGAGTGGGGTACTTGGAAATGAAAATGTTATAAAGAACAAAAGATAATAACAAAGCATCTTAGTCCTGGGCACCTGCACTGTGTATTCTTAGACTACTTGTCTTAACTATGTTTCCCATGGATGAGATTTCTGTCAAACCCCATCTGAGCCCAGCAGTCATAATGGGAAGTGGAAGGTCATTGGATGTGATTATAATATGTTGGCAGGCTTGGAATTGGTCTGACTAATGAGTCAGAACAATGAAAGGAAAATTCAGTTCAATTTTCTTATTAAGAGTTTCCGAAAGACTGCTAGGGGAAACCCTTGTCTCCAATCAGATGTATTATGTTCTGTGTTGGGAGTAACATACTGCCACTAAGTAACATGTCTGGTATTTACTTATCTATTCATGTGTTGTTTTTCTTTAATAAAATCTAATCTTCTTGAGGACTTGAGGTCATATTTTATCTTTGGCTAGCAAGTAGTAAAGTATATGGCACATAGTAGGCATTCAATTTACAAGCATTGTTAAATTGGGATAACACTAAATATAAGCTTAAAATGAGATATTGGGGGAAGAGGGAGAGAACAAGGCTAATATATTTTATATTTATGTGATCACAGTCACTAGTGGCTAGAATCTTGGGAAAATATCAACTTGAGTTATTAATCAGAATCTAGTGGTTTTACTAGGTTTTTTTATTTTTGCCAACAATGCACCCAAAAAAACCATAGGATTGACTAAGAACTTTTCCTAACAGTGATTCATCTCTAGTCAAGTGGCAGGGGTCACGTATGCATAAAAAGATGGACAATGCATGCTAGCTTAGTTCTCTGAGTTTTACAGGATTCAATAGCAAGAAATCTATTAGGAACAAAACTGGAGACAGAAGGGAAGTCCACAATACATTACGTAAGAGATCTAAGTAAGGAGCTGATTGGACAAGGAAACAAGACAGCATGAGAGCATGCAGATGTTGAATAGAAAGGAGACAGTCAGGGAGAGGGGGGAAGTGGCAATTCATACTACATAGAAAAACAATCTTGCTGGCAACCTACACTTCCTCATAATAGTTCAAAGCACAAAATTAAGTACAGCAGTAGCTTGGGTATTACAGGGTTTAGAAAGTACTTGTCCCTAGCAACCTGGCTATAGTTTATAGAGAAGAAAAGTTGAAGTTCATAAGGGTTAAGTGTCCATAGTCTCATGGGTAGTAAGAGTCAGAGCCCTAGAACTTAAACCCACATTTCTGACCCTCTTTCCAATGTTCATTCTTCTTTAAGTAAAGTAAGAGTAAGAGATGGAGGTCAAAGGAGGAAAGGCATATTCTTACACACTATATAGCATAGAGGCAAAAGCTGGGCATTGAGGCTTCCTGGAAAGTGGTGGCCAGAGGGGCAGCATTAGTCTATTCCCTTCATCTTTCCTCTTGACTTTTGATAAGACCAGGAAAAATGAAGAGGGATGGATGGAGTTTGGTGAAGCTCTGCAGCCTGGGACCATATTTAGCTGGTGAATAGTCTGTTTGGTGACACTGATCTTGGATGACAGATGAATCTCCCCAGTCTGTCAAACATGAGCTTGCCTACAGCACCACATCCTCTCCAGGTGCTGGTGGCTGAGGATACACCCTGTTAACAATAACTAGTTTAATCTAGGTCTGAATTCCCCCAGGAAGTACACGTCCCTCCTTCTTGGTCTATTTGGGGGGGAAGGGAGGAGGGAGAGAGAAAGGATAGCTAACCACCCCCAATAAGCATCCTGTAAATTTCAAACAGCAATGTCACTTGGAAGAGAGGAACCAAGAGAAGAAGTCATTGATTTGCTTAAGCCTAAACTATTTCTCCTCCTGCAGGACAATGAGTTTTTAGTACTTTTCTAGCCTTTTCTTATCAGGACTGGATATCCAATTGTCTCAACTTGATTCAATTTCTGGGAGGGAAATGGTTTGAGGATGTGTATGTGCAATTATGGGACGATGAGGTGACACAGTGGATAGAATGTCTGGCCAAGGGCACTTACAAGATATATGACTGTTTAAATCACATAACTGTTCGCCTCATTTTTCCTCATCTGTCAAATGAACTGGAAAAGGAAATGGCAGACCACTTCAGTATCTTTGTCAAGAAAACCCCTGATGAGGTCATGAAGAGTCAGACAGAATTGATACAACTGAACAACAACAAAAAATGTGCAATTTCAATACCTTCCTCATCAAAGATTATACATTTAGAACAACCTTAAAAACCTATTTCCCACTCATCTACCTGGAAGAATAGAAGAGATCTCCATCATTTTACAAATGAAGAAACTGAGAATTAGGAAAGAAAAATGATTTCTATGAAGCTGGAGAGCTAGCAAATGACATAAATGAAATTTGAACCCCACTTCTTTGATACCGAAGCTCATTTTCTTTCTGTGTTACTTTCTCAAGAAAATTCTTCTCAAGAAATTAGTAATTGCAGGAATAATGAAACTGAAATTCATTGAGGGAAATGGATTGAGGGAAATTGGTCTTCCTATGTAAGAGGAAGAGAAGGAAAGTAAAAGTAATTCTAATCTACCCAACTCCTCTCCTTCCACTCATCCACAACTTTTAAGGGTCAAAAGGTCAGTCAGTCACATAGATTCTAGCTTGTGATTGAAGGAGATTGAAGCAAATTTTAAAGTTCACTATCTCATTTGAACAGGATCCATGAAGAAAAAGCTATCTTTATATATCTGTATTTTGGCATTATTGGTTTCCTTCTATGTATGCTACATAGAAAAACATGTATTTTATTTTATGCAGTCAAAAACATGCTACTGAAAAGTTAAAAACTTCTGAGCCTGTGCAACTGTGTCATTTTACATATGAGGGCATTGTGGCCCAGAGAAATGAAAATGTACTTCTCTAAACTCACACAGCTAGTTAAGGTGAGAAGTAGTATGATGCAGCAAATTGTTCAGTCGTCCAGGGTCCCACAGCTAGTATCTGAGGGAAGATTTGAACTTAGGAAGAATGAAGCTTCCTGATTCTAGGCCTGGTATTCTATCTACTATGTCACCTAATTTTTTGAAAAGGACCAATGTCATCATGGGGTGAAATTTTGAATTTTATTTAAATGAGGTAGAGTTGCACAAAGTCACCAGTCTCACTCTTCTTGTCATCGATGTCTAGTGACAACACAAAAGTCAAGACAACTGGTGATAATCTGGGATGCAGTGAATGATCTTGGTGTCTTCAATACCTGACTAAGTTCTAAATGCTCCTTAGCACGTGCTGCAACACCTCCATGACCATTAGAATAATTCTCATCATCCAATTCCACTGGGGGAAGTCTTCATATGTTTAGGATAGACATCCTCCTAACACCAATAGGCCTGAGATCTCTCCATTACCCTCAACCTGGCTTAGTCCATTTCTCAAGATCATTTTATCAGAGTATGGCTGCTGTATGTGCTATATCTTCTTGGAGACATAATTGAGAGTTGGGTAAGAAGTGGACACCAAAGGTGGATGAACAGTCCTGAAGAGGGCTTAACAAGCCCCTGCATCAGAAGTGCTAATTCCTCCTGCACATACCACAGACCCCATAATTCCTGTTAAAAGCTATAGGAAGTAAATTTGATCTTTATGTCCCACTTCTGAGCACAAATAAGTATATTTCTTAAGCCCTCTATCCATTGACCCCACGGCACATGGATGTCACTCTATCTCTGTCTTCAGAATATTCTATTTCCCTCTTCAGATCTAAATCCTTATGCACTTGGTAGAACAACATGCTAGAGGCCTATAGCATCTTCTCCAGCAACTGGGTATTTGTCAGTAAGGATTATATCAAAAGTCCTAACTGTTTTTATAAACTTTCAATTACTACCTTGTTAGTTACAAAGCCGAGTACCCCTTCAGATTTTGGCCATATTTGCATATGAAAGGTATGAAAAGGCTGGGAATATGACTGAGTTGGTAGCAGAGACCATGATCTTGAGCCCTTTGTGTTTCCTTAGTTGCTTATCGACCTGGAAGAATGGGGATGACTTCCATTAATTTTTATCTTGTTTAGGCTCATCCACTACATAGCTGCCAATGTGATTTTCCTAGAGTTTGCTCTGACTCTTTTACGTAATAAATTCCAGTGGTTCCTTGCTGCTTTTTGGCATTTATATCATTACTTACAACCTATCTTTCAAGCTTTGGCATGTCTTACTCCATGTCAGTCCCTCTAAAGTCCAGCTAAAATGTGATAGGTTTTTTTTTTTTTTTTTTTTCATATATGACTGTCCATATTCAAGAAATCTTCATGGCTTTGCACCCATTGTCTCTCCTGCCGGAGATAGACTTCTTGATCACTTGTGTTTTTTAGAATCCCTAATTTCATTCACTGTCAATGAAAGTGTCTTCCACATAAAGACTTTTCTGATTCCCACCCCAGCTCAGGCTTCTAGTGCCTCCCCCCACATATAGCTTATATTTTGAATATATTTATGTATACATACATTATTTCTCTGAATAGAATTTAAGTTTCTTGAGGCAGGGGCCATTTTACTTTTGTTTTTGAATATGCAATGTCCAGCATAGTCCCTGGCACACAGTAAGCTCTTAATAAATGTTCATTGGTGAATTGATTTAAAAGTATGAAAACAGAAGAATCCAGAATTTCAGAGCTGTTTGGTATTAAAAAATAAAATAATAAGTACCTGAAGAATAAAATCCACATTGATTCTGGAAAAAACAAAGCATCTGGTTTATATTCCAATCTTCAGAGATTAAAATTTCAGAAGTGTAATTTCCCAGTAAACCTATTAAGGCTTCTAACTGAGAGATTCAAGTTCTGAAATAGAAAGAAGAGTACAAAGAAAACAATGAAACCCAAAGACATTAGCCTTGTGGCAGAATCCATCTTTGAGGTGCCAAAAAGCTTAATATCTGGGACTAAGAATCTCCTGCTTGGAAGAGAAGAAGTTCCAATAGCCAAAACTCTGAGGGAAAAATACAGGGAAGACTTTTTGCTGATTCCCAAGACCAGAAAATTTCAGATAGACTAGATATATAGACTAGATAACTATTCCAACCCTAAGACTGTGTGATTCTAATTTTTCACAATGCTCAGATCTATAGGGAGAAAATAGAACAGCATTGAAAAGTGAGCAGGACTAATGACAAGGAAGCCATCTCCAACCACTAGCTTCTTTTCTCCATTATTGATTAATATTCTCAAATGTCCTTGAATTTGGAGGCAAGAAGTAGCATGGGGTGACAGAGGGGGGAAAGAAAAATGATCCAAGAAAGATCTTTTTTTTTTTTTTTCTGCCTAAGATCTTTATTCATAAAGATTAAAAAAAAAAAAAAAAACTTTGCAAAACTTCTCCTTTGGAAGAACAGAATTTAAATTCTTGCTACTGTATAGAAGTCATGCTAGAGTAGTTTGAGGATTAACAAATCCTTGTCTCTGTGCTGTTCTTCCAAATTAAAATTAAGACCTCCCTTGATCTTTAAGATAATGTGGGCGTAGCCAGATAGACCTATAATGTCATGGTTATACTTCTGTATTTCCCATCTCTGGTTGTTCTTCAATTTTCTGCATTTGTGTGCATCTCACATGCATCCACATGCCTCCTCTAGATATAACATTACTTCCTTGAGGGCAGGGATTATCTCTGGATTTACCCTGGTTTAACATAGAGCTAGATACAGTGAATGCTAATAATGATGTTCACAAAAATGACAGAGAGGGGTTTTCCTTCATTTAATTGTTGCCATTTTTCAGCTTCGTTCCAGTAATAGATGAAAAACAAATTATTGAAATTGAATTCTCTCCTCCCTTCATGTAATGAAGGGGAAAAAAAGAAAGGGAGAAGTCTTGTGGACTTCATTATTTCTTAGTTAAAAACTATGGCAATGTGATCATAAACCACAAGTCTAAAATATGCTTCATCTGATACTCCCTGCCAGAGAGGTGATGATGGACTTCAAATCCAGAAGAAACATACATACACACATGCACACAAACATGCACATGCTATATAAACATATATATGCATGAACATGCATATAAATGTATCTCTGTGTGTGTATATATATGTATATATATATTATGTTTAGTGTGGGGATTTGTTTTGCTGAGTCATATATATTTGTTGTGAGGGTTTTAGGATTTTTGTTTGTTTTTATTGCTTAATTGTGTAGTAACTAGGAAAGAGGGGTAAATTCTTGAAAATAAGTAACAACAACAAAACTAACAACAACAAAAAACTATAATGATGATAATGCTACATTCATGAAAGAACTGCTTTAGGTAATGGAAAATGATTGATGTTGTTCTAACTCATAAAAAAGGAGTGAGAACAAATAGCCTACTTGAGCTTATATTCCTTTATTATATCTGGGTTTGGACATTTGTGTTTGAGTTTTGTTCTCAACATTTAAGATGAGTGTCCTAACTAGGGTAGGAAAGGTAGGGCTTTTCCTCAGAACACTGAATTTAGAGGTGTGCTGGCAGCACTTTCAGTATTTCAGTAGCATAGAAAAAACAGCACCTAGAATCAAATAGTGTTTCCTGATTTCTGATGAATTTTAATCTTTAGTATTTGGGAACAATGTCAGAATTCCTGGGGAATCACGGGAATTCCCAAAACCATGTAATTCTTTATTTTCACAACATTCTGTGGTTTTTTTTTTTTTTAAATAACAAGTGACCATAATAATAAAAAGTGAATCATTTTTCTGGATTAGGGTTATACTAAAAGTTTTAGAGATATTTTAAAAAATATAATAATATATATTCATCTTTATCCATCATATATTCATATATTTGTAGTTTTTGTTATTATTATGAACCAATATAGTAAGACTGATTTAAAACATCTCTGTCAAGAAGCTTAATGATTTCCTTTATCTTTCTTATAATACTTTTAACATTCTCTTTACTCTCTTCTGGATATTGAAACATTTATGCATATGACTAAGGAAATATTAAAGTAGTATTTATAATGAATTGTAGCCTATAGCAAATATTCATATTGGAAAATGCCATTGGGTAGCATTTGAATAACATAATATTCAGATCTTCTAGCAAGATTAATAATACTACATAAAAGCAAATGACCAACTTAAGAACTTATTTTGCTTCTAAAATTTGCTATTTCTTCAGAAACTATTTAAGATTAATCAAAACTATGCTATGTGAATAAACATTACTATTTATTATATTTGCACAAATTGCACATCATTAGCAGCTTACAAAGCCATGAATATATACTTATAATATGGTAACAGTTATAAACAAGAAGGACTGATTAGATCATGGTTACCTCTTTCCAATGGGATCCTCTATTATTCCTGGAAATGTCAACCTGTAATCTTAGACTCTGTCAGAATCTTTTAGTTTTGCTTTTGACTTGACATCATTGGATTCCTTCAGATCATAACTTTTAATTATTGCAGGAGAATTATAATACTTTTCCCAAATTTATTGATTGTTTTTTGTTTTTTTTCTTGAGACTCAGGTTTGAGAAGAACATATACAATTCCTGAGAA
Source organism: Sminthopsis crassicaudata (assembly GCF_048593235.1). Taxonomy (NCBI): domain Eukaryota; kingdom Metazoa; phylum Chordata; class Mammalia; order Dasyuromorphia; family Dasyuridae; genus Sminthopsis; species Sminthopsis crassicaudata. The sequence continues at coordinate 159,214,029 of NC_133620.1, forward strand.
ATTCCAGGAATGAATTCTCGCATGGAAGCACAAGCACTAAGATAGTTTAAATATTTGTTAACCTGGGAAGCTACTTGAGAACTTGTAGAGATGAACATTCTAATGATAAAAAATGACATATATGAAGAAACTAGAAAAAAAGAGTAGCCATATGCAGAAGGTGGTGCCCTTGTACAGACAGATTGAAAAGTCTAGAGAGTCAGAAACAATGCTGGGAGAATAGGTAAACATGCATGGCCGGAGCTTTTTATGAAATAGTGTTCCTGGGCAGGAATTCACCAATTAAGAATGGGTCCCAGGGGCAGAGGCATCTTCAGGGAAGAAGTCTGTTATCACAAAGGCAGAAGAGACTGGAGTTTCAGGAACATAGTACCAGGAGAGAAATGAACATGGCTGTTCTGGACTCTTCATGAAATAGTGGAATTGGGCAGGAGGAACTCACCAATCAGAAAAGATGCTGCAGAGAGTTGTGGAATAAGTGACTATTCTTTGTGGAGTGTTTGATGACGTGTTGGGCAGGTGGATAAAATGATTGACTTTACAACTGAATATAAATACCAGAAGGCAAGTTCCACTTCTGTAGCCTCATTGAATATATCTTTGGGGAAACTCCCATACTAGAACAGATAATTCTCCCTCCTTTTTTTCCTTTCTCCTTTCCTCCCTCTTTTCTTTTCTTCCTCCCTTCCTTTTTTCTTCCCTCTTCCATCTCTTCTTCCTTCTTTCCTTTTTTCTGCCCCTTTCCCTTTCTCCCTTCCCAATTTCCTTCCTTCCTTGTTTGCTTCCTTTTCTTGTCTTTTCTGTCCTTCTATATAGGTTAGAGGTTATAAATGTTCAGTACTGCAGAATCTATTCGAGCCAAGAATGTTTGGGATATAGGTATGGGTGTGGGACATGTAGTCCATAGTAAGTGATTGAGTCAGATTGAACCCAGGTTTTTTGCCTCCAAGTTCAGTGTCCTTTCAAACTATATCACAGTGCCTCTGGCTTCTGTTGTAATTAGTTTCAAACATCAACATATTGCTTGTTGGAGCTTAATGAGTCTCTGATAATACTCTAGACCTTTTCAAAACTTCACGCATATCAACCATCAAGGCATTAGATCATAAGACTGAGTTACTTGAGATCAAAATCTTTTTTCTTTTTTTGTATCCCCAGCCCTCAGCACAGTGCCTAGCACATAGTAGGTGCTTTATTAGCTGACTCAAAGCTACTGTATTTTTTAGAGTAGTCTCATGGGACTCCTTGGTTGCACAATCTTGCTGAGGCTTTTCAACAGTAGATAAAATTTTGCATCTATAGAAAATGTCTTTCTGGTGAGGAAGAATATGCTTCATGTGGTAACATATGCCGAATTTTGTGATGCATACTGAGTTCCACACCTACAATATCAAATATTCTTAACTGTAATTTTATCCGTATTAACATGGACATCATTTCCTAACAGTGACACACGTCTTTTTGAAAGAAACTTATTAACATGCATACATGCTTACTCATCCTGGAAACAACTGCTTGCTCTTCCTTCTACTGGAATATGTGTGCTGGGTATAGCATTTTCAAAGGAAGTGAGTAGACAATGGATATTACTGGCAGTAGTAAAACTGAAAGATCAAAGAACTGGAGGGTTTTAGTGATAGAAGAAAATATACATCTTCTAGTTCAAACCCTTCATTTTGTAGATAATGAAACCCTGAGGCCCAGAGATATCAAAAGACTTGTCTAAAATACCATAAGGTAAGAATAGGAGGACCCTGGTACTCAAATTTAGGCTTTCTGTCCCCATAGTCGACTTCTCCCTATATCTGCCAGCATTCCTTGGATTTACCTTCTTCATAAGCCAAATTTTGTTTATCTGACCTTTTCAAACTAAAGAAAAAAGTGCCCACATTATGGGATTTTATGGAAAAGTATTAGATTCCTGTTCCAAAGACCTACATTCAAATTATCATAATTGTTGCAAAGACAAGCCTCTATAAACCAATGTGGATTTGTGTTATTGAGCTTAATTGTGGTTGTTGTTTGTTTTGAAAGACACGGATTCTGAGATCTTGTTTTATTAAAAATCTGAGATTTGTATCAGTCATTGGGAAGGGGATTGGTAAACATCCCAGATCAACTAATTCCCTGTTCCTTTCTCCTAGTTTAGTTGGCAAAAATACAAAAGGATCAGCTCATAGGGATAAGATATTAATATATTAAATGAGGTATATTTATCAACACTTTGCAAAGAATGAAGAAGTTATCTTTGATGAAATTAGAGAACAGCTAAAGTTACTGGCTAGCCAAGAATAGGAAACTTTTCTGATTATCCTTAAAAGATAAGCATAGGGGCAGATGGCATAGTGACTAGAACACTTGCCCTGAAGTCAGGACCTGATTCAAATTTAGTCTTAGACACTTGCTAGCTTTGTGACCCTGGGCAAGTCACATAACCCTGATTGCCTCCAAAAAAAAAAAAAAAAAAAAAAAAAAAAAGGCAAAAAGGCACACTCCTTAAAGAGATAGTCAAAGCAAGAAGCAGACCCCAACCAGTATGACACCTAGGGTGGAGCTTGTTTTGGAGGAGGACTACAACTCTTGATAGGGAATGCTTTGTGTTTACCCTTTTGCCATTCCCAGAAGGCAGTGTGGGGCAGGGGAAGGGGGAGAGTAGGGGAGGGAAATGGAGGGAAGAGTTCTTCTCCTCCTCCTCTTACCCCATGGGAAATGACATCTTATATTAGAGTCTATCTACATGAGCCCAGAAGGAAGCATCCAAAAGCACCCGTGTGCGCACGCGCGCACACACACACACACACACACACACACACACACACACACATACACACACACAGATTTGGGTTTACAAGAAACTTAATTCGGTAGTTGAGAGATGAGCTACAGACAAGAGCAGATCTGGAAAACAAAGCAGAGTAACCTGTTAAGAAAAGGTATTTTACTTAATGGGGATTAATATAAGGACAAAAAGGAAAAACAAAAAAGCATTGGGTCTCTTTAGAACTAGATGTATAAGTTGTGTTGGGCACATATGTTCCTTAGTATCATGCCTTACTACCAGTACCTGCAATATACATACATACCTACATACAAACTTGTTTTTCACTCTTCCCATTGACACTGTGTGTATTTGTGGGAAAGTGTATCCTAGGTTAATGGGTAAAATGTTTCATAGTTACTCTTCTTCCTATGACATTTTACTAAATGCTTTTGTTTTGAGCTAGTTGTGCTTCCTGGCTCACTGTTAAAGATGAGTGTACCGATGGCTCATGAATTGTAGTTTCAGGTGTGTGAACCCTAGAGAATATTTTGAACAAGAAGTGAGTATAGTTTGGAGGACTCAATCTATAACTATGAATGGGGAGAGAGATAGCCCATAGTAGTTACAACATGATCAAGAATAAGTATCAATTATGTTTTGCATGTATCATGTATGTATTAGCATTTCACAAAGTGTCAAATATTGATCCTATAAGTGTAAAAGATGGCAAAAGATCACCAACTTCAAAAAAATAACAAACAGTAAATAACATTAATGATAATAGCATTTAGAGTATTTATTATGTGCCAGACTCTAGGTTCAATTCTTCACAAATATTATCTCATTTTTATTTATAAATCAATATTAAATTTTGACAAAAACTAGTGAAAAAAGCCATACTCAGAGCTTGAGCATGCAGGCAACTCCATAGGGTATGACTCACAAGAACCTTCCGAGGTATGCTTTCTAGAAGGATCTCAAAAGATGTTCTGTTACACCCTTTCCGTCCTTCATCCAACTAACCCCAGAAATATTTCAAATTTTATTTTCTACAGTTCCTCATCCTTTCTTCTATCTTGCCTTTATTCTCCTGGAGGTTTGGATTATGACTCACTAAGTGATCTTAGAGCCAACTTTTTAATACTCTATACCACTGCCCTGGAAAATTATCTCCAATCACAACCCTACCCTTTATGGGATCCACCTAATCAGAGTTTTTAATTTTTGGGAATAGGAGTAATATCAAATCATAGTTGGGCCCTACCCAAAGTCAATAATTCCATCCATTTATGCATGTATATACGTATGCATATATGATCAAATGAGATAGTATTTGTAAAGTGATTAGCACACTGTCTGGCACATAGTAGGTACTATGTAAATGTTATTGTTGTTGTTGTATGTTATCACTGTTACCTTCAGGGTTTTAGTTCATCTGCATAGTTATCTATTCCTAACTTCAATTCAACAAGTATTTATTATCCTTTAGGTATAAGACATTATACTAGCTGTTAGGAGAATGCAATTATGAAGATTAATATGGAAAAGGGATAGATAAAGGCATTTTCTTGTCAAATGGTTGAGTTCTTTGACCAGTTTAATAAACTCATAAGATGGGAGGTTGAATACTTTTGTAAGATACTTTTCCCTATAAAATATGGATATATTTTTAAAAAATATGGATATTTAAAAGAGACAGCTTATGATTCCTTCTCAGTGACTGAGGTTGCACAAATATCAATCAATTAATAAGCATTCATCAAGCACTCTTTATATGCCAGACATAGTGCTAAATATGGGAATACCCACCTCACCCCCAAAAAGGAACAAGACCTACTCTCTAGAAGACCTACTAATTTTCTCTATTGCATCAATAGAAAAAACATGTGAATATATAAAGTGATAAGGGTAATGTTTGAATCTGTGATTTCATTTGTATAAAGAACTTCCAAATGAGGGAACTCTTTCTATAAATGAAGATTAGTACTTTTGCCACAACTTTTTGATTTATAGAGTTTCATAGGGCACTGAGAAATTAAGTGATATATCTAGGATAAGTAGGTTCACAACTAGTAGTTAGCAGAAAAATATACCATGTCTAATGAATGGATAAGTATAAATAAAATTGATACAAATTAAGAAAAGGTGCTTAGTCAACATACATTAAGTGCTTACTATGCACTAGGTATTGGGCTAAAACAGTGGAAATATAAAAAAAGACAAGTAATCCTTACTTTTAAGAAGATTGCATTTTAAATGTGTAGATAGATATGAAAATAGGTAGATACAAAATAAATATATATATATACACATTCACATGCATAAACATATATAGAGATAATCTCTCTATATATATATACATATATAGATTACATTTATTTATATACATAGGCACATAGATTGTATCTAACACAATATATAATGTATATATGTATACACCTATATTTATATTCCCCAGTCATAAAAATATTACATATATACAAATGCATCCATACTCCATCTCCTGCCATTATGCCTTTACTTAGCTCTATCCTATGCTAGGAATGCTCTGTATAATATATAATACATATAGTACTTATATATAGTAATATATACTATGTATATTATACTATAATATTTTATGTGTAGTATAATAAATTATATATAACATATATATTTTATATATATCACATATGTATATGTATATTTGTATGTATACATATGCATGTACAAGCACATGCACACACATATGTGTAATCTCAAAAGGGAAAGTGTTAAAAGCTAGAGAGAGACAAGGAAAGGATGTAGTAGGTATAATTTGAGTTGAAAATTGGAGGAAACCAAGAAAGCTAAAAGGAGGACATGAGGAGGCAGCATTCTCAGCCTGGGAGATAGCTAAATAAAGACACAGTGGCAGGAAATGGATTATTGTGTGCAAGGAACAGAAAAATAGGTCAGTATGGTTAATTATTGGCTGAGTAGAGCAGCATAAAATATAAGTCTAAGAGGTAAACAAAGGTCAGGTTGTAAAGAGAATTAAATGTTAAACAGAGTTATATAATCCCAGATTAGCTTTCCTAGGCATAGTAGGGAGCCACTGGACCAAGGAAGAGTTATATTATCAGCTCTATGTTTTAGGAAAATCATCCTGGAAACTAACTGGAAAATGGATTGAAGTAGGAAAAGATTTGAGAGAAAACAATGAGAAAATTATTGTAGTAACTCACACAACATGAGGAGAGGCTAAATAAGATGATGATTCTGTGAGCATATATATATATATGGCCGTTACAATGCTAAAAATGCTAAAATTTGGAAAAAGACTGAATGATATGAAGTGAATGAGAATGAAGACTAGAGAATGACCCATAGTTGTGAGAACGCTTGTTTGAGAAGAAGGAAACCCAGTTACCATGAGAGCCTGGGCTAAGCTGTGAAAGACAAGTTGGAGATGTTTACATTTGATGTCTTTTAGGAGTGCTCAGCTCCGAATTGTACATTTTATATATGGCACAATGATCAATGGCACATTTAACAAAATTGTTTGTACTTTGGAATCTCTCCTTCAAATGAAGTTTTATCCATAAATCCAGTCTCACCAAGTTAATTTATGTTTACTGACCTCCTTTGAAATACCGCAGGAAATTCCATGCTAGTCCTGAAATTCAGGTTGTCAGGGTTTGGACAAATGTGCAGCTGTTGGCACCCTCCCCTTATTCCTGGCCCTGAGCCTTGACCCTTGCAAATGTGTGTGTATTTGTGTGTGTGTGTGTGTGTGTGTGTGTGTGTGTGTGTGTGTGTGTGTGTGTGCATGCCTTGCATGTGTGAAGAGAATGAAGTTTGGAGATTAGAAAAAAAATAAATCAGATTACAGTATCTCAGAGAATCGAGAGTCCATAGGTTTTATTCTGCCTTTCTTAAGTCCTCAGTGATTCCTGAGGACATGCCTGTTCAAAAACAGATAAAGAAAGATCTTAGAACAGATTATAACTGCTGACCCTGGAGAAACAGATGCCTTCCAAAGAAATGGATTCTTTGAGATATGTAAAGTCTTCTGTGAGCAAAAAGCTTCAAGCTGAGCTCTGGTAAAAGGCTGGCTTAAGCATCTGACCCACAATCTTCTACTCTCCAGTTCTAATCTGGACCCTTGTCTTGTCAATATTTCTTTCTTATATTTACTCATGCTACTGGTTTGAGATTCTGTTCTCACAAGGATTCTCTGCCTAAGTGTCTGCTTCAGCCTCTTTTGCTAACCCTCTTCAGTATTTCCCAAGTGCTTTGTTCCCACTTGATGATTGCTTGGTTCTGAGCTTGCCTGTCTAACAAAACCCTACTCTGGTCCCCTCAGGAATACTCAGCCCTGTCCATAAAATATGCTAGACATGAATCCTGTTATTTCCATGACCAGGCTAGATAAAGAGGAGTTTGATTTTGTCTACAGTTTTGGGGAGAGGGTTGTTAAAGATTTTTCTTGGCATGGCCCTCTCTCTCCTTCTGTCTGGACTCCTTTCGGGGCTTTCCACTCCTTCCTGATCTGGATGAAGAATATAAGGGATCTATTTCCCCTATGGTATGTCTTAAGGCCAGTAAGTAAAACCACATCCTCCTTATCTTTGTTCTAAGAAGGTGGTCTGGCTATAGATTCTATGAGTAGGGAACGACTTAGTTCCTTTTCTTGCTCTTGGTAACTGAGATTCTTGCATTGCTAAATCACCCACCATGTTATGAAGATATTATTAAGTGTGACACAAGTTTTGAGGGGCCGCTGCTTCCTTGCAATGCTGGGGAATGGACTAAGCAATGGCCTTATAATAAAGAATGGGAAACTGGATTGGAAAATGGCCAGGAGAGCTCACTGATAAGCTAAAATGGAGTGGAAAAGTGACAAGAAAACTCCTTGCCTAACTAAGAATTGTTCCTATTTGAAAACAAACAAACAAACAAAAAAAAAAAAAAAAGAGAGAGAGAGAGAGAGAAGGGAACAAGGATTGATGGAAGGGAACATTATCCCAAAGGGATAATTTTCAATATTCCATAATCCCCCACATCTATGAAGAAGAGAAAGAGACATTGCTTTTCATATCTCTTCTTTGAGATCAGGTTTGGTCATTATAATTATAATTCATTCTGTTTCTTCTCTTCCTCCCTTTCTTCTTTCTCTCTCTCTTTCCCTCCTTCCCTCCCTCCCTTTCTTCCCTAGTTCCTTCCTTCCTTTCTCCCTTTCTGCCTTCCTTCTTTCTTCTCTTCTTCCCTTCATTCTTCCTTATTTCTCTTTTTTCCTCCCTCCCTCTCTCCTTTCTTCCTTCCTTCCTTCCTTCCTTCCTTCCTTCCTTCCTTCCTTCCTTCCTTCCTTCTACCCACTGGTATGAACATGCCTAAACATCCTAAACACTGAAATCTCTTTTACTTATTACAGTTATCTGTCTTTCCACCCTACCCATGCCTGAATCTGTCTTTTATTCTCATAGAGATTTCATGAAATCCTCTCTCTCTCTTCCCTATTCTATCAGTCCATAAACTTGGTTATATCCTTTCTCATCTTCCTATCAAGCCTAGACTATAGCAATTTTAATGAGATTCCTCAGAATCCCTGTTCCCTTGATCTTTTATTCATCTTCCCTTAATAAAACTCAAATTTGGATAAGCTTTATTGTCCAATTTCTTAACTCCATTTCCTAGGCTACTGGGGATTGTTGGAAAAAGTAAAAAACAAAAAACTCAACAAATTAGAAATGATTGACTTCAAATTCATCTGGGCTGTTATTGATGTCTCACAATCCTTTTCATTACCTGTTACAGTTGATAGCCATTGCCTCAGAGTTGATTCTCTTTGAGATCTGCTTCAAACTTTTTCCATTCTTCTCTGATTACTATCTCTATCCCCAAAACCCAAGTTAGAAATCATTTAGTTTAGTATCTTCAATTTAAAAATGAGCAAAATAATTCCCACATGTTTAAGGGATATGCCAAAGGCACAAAGGTCACATCTGGTAATTTTGGATTAAAATCCAGGCCTTCAAACTTCTAGCTCATGGTCTTTTTCTCCCTAGCATGGCATTGGTGATACTACTCTCTACCCTTTCCTGATTCTCCTCTTATCTCTTTGAATATAGCTTCTAAGTTGACATATATCATTCTTCTCCCTTCTCCCTTTCCTTAATGGAAGGATTTTCCAGTGGTATGAATTGAGCACTGTTCTCTCTTTGCTCCCTCTCTCAGTAATTGATGGAGAGATGTTGGAGTGAGAAAAGTACTAAATTTTGATCATGGACAACTGAACACTTGCTTCAGATGTGGCCTGACCAGGGTAGAGTACAAGGGGATAATCTTCTCTCTTCATGTGGTATAATATTGCATTAGCTGCCTTATTCTACTGTTGACTAACCTTGAGATTACCATCTATTAATTCCCCATATCTTTTCAGACAAACTGCTGACTAGTATCTACTCCTACATCTTGTGAAGTTGTGCTTTTTTTTTTTTTTTTTTTTTTTTTTTTTAGTTTATGTCAATGGCGTAATCACTTTACTAATCATCCAGGCTCAAAACCTCAATCTTCTTGGACCCTTACCTTTTCATGACCTCTCACATTGATTTGATCACCAAATTTTGCTGATTCTGCCTACCAAATATCTCTTGCATATGTCCCCTGTTTTTCATAACCAATAGCCCTTGCTAGTTCAGGACACTTAAAGACTCTTCATATATCTCATGTGGCTCATTACAAGACTGTCTTATTTTCCATTTAAAACATCCTCTCCATTATGGCTAGGTCAATCTTTGGAAGAATAAACAATATCAATCCTCTCCCTTCACTCTCTAGAGTGAAATCTTTAATGCTTCCCCATTGTATGTAAAATTAAGTCCAAATCCATGATTATGATATTCAAATATACTGCAATATTATCTAAATTAGTGTTATTTTATTGCAACAATTGAAGTGAGAGCTCTCAGTAAGTTTGAGGAGTTTTTAAATGAGGAAACTAAATCAGTTTTTCTCATCCTTTTAAATTCCTATATTGCTGGGAAATACCTCTCTAAAATGAATGATTATGTATCTGCACTGGAGAGAGAAAAAGGAAGAAGCCCATGTCTAAGACTTATGTACCCAAAAGAGATGTATTAAGGGATAGTCTTTAGAGCTGGTTGAGAATGAGAAAAGGGCTGTGCTGCTATCCTCTAAATCTATATCCAGATAAGAATGCTATGATGGGATGGGAGCACTTCCAAGATAGTTTCTCAACTTTCCCCTTTTGTATGGGAAAAATCCCATCTCTGAAGTTTGCCGGACATGTTCCCCATTTTATAAACACAAAGTCCTTGTAAAACACTAAGTGTTCTGCATCCAGGACTATGCTTTGAGAACTTTGAATGCAAGAATTGATTAAGGGAGATGAAAGTACAAGATTAAAATATTTCCCAAGCAAATCAAAGTTGGTTGACTAGAGGAGGGGGAGAGCTTATGTATGACTTCAGGCACTGGGCTATTTGGGGCCCAGCCAGCTGAACTCTTGTCTATATTTTATATTGACCTGCTCACTTTGATTATTAGCCATTTTGTTCTATTTTTCTGTTCCTTACACACTATAATCCTTTTTTCTCTCACTGTGTCTTTACTTAGTTATTCCCTCATGCTAAGAATGCTCTGTCTCCCTCCTTCCTCTTAATTCTATTTGGGAATTCAGAGGAAGAAGACTTTTTCATCTGATTTCAGGGGGTCAAAATAGAAGAAAAAAAACAAACAAGAATTTAAAACTACATAGATATTCAGGATAGTAAACAAGTAAGATGGGCAAGGGTTTTTACCAGTGAATTGCAATTCAGCTTACTTCTACACTGCACTACACATATGCCCTTTTCCCCCTCAGCTGAAATGATCTTTCTTTTTCTCTGTTTGTTGCATTTTTACTTGTCAAACATTTCAAATGTTACTTCATAAGTAGAATTATAGAATCTACAAATCAGAAGGAACTCCTGGCCTCATTCTAACCAGATTGATTGTGCATCTTTTCTTCTGCGCTGCCTACTTGCTTTTGCCCTGCAAGGCCTTTCATCTCTCTCCTTGTATTTGCCTAAGTTATTTCCTGGAAGAATCCTCCTTCTTTACTTCTGCTTTATTGAACCTTCAAGAATCAGCTTATGAAACTGCCTTTCTACAAGAAGCTTTTTTCTTATTCACATAGTTGTTAATGCTGCCCCCATTCATTTTTTATTTTTGTTTAAAATCCTAGGCTTATTTTTCTGTTGAATCCCTTTAGCAAAAATGCAAGCTTTTTAAAAAGGCAGTTATTTCACTTTTTGTAAATTTTTTAATATCTAGTGATGTCCCTAATGTTTTTTCAGTCATTTCAGTCATGTCTGACTCTTTGTGACCCCATTTCTTGGCAGTGATACCAGAGTATTTGTCATTTCCTCCAGTTCATTTTACAGATGATCGAAAACTGAAGCGAAAACAGGATTAAGTGACTTGCCCAGGATCACACAGCTAGTAAATAGCTGCATTTGAACTCACAAAGATAAACCTTTCTCATTTCAGCTCTGACAATCTGTCCACTATGCCACCTAGCTATCTTTTGATACACTGTAGCCCTCTTGATTCATGCTTGTTGATTCATTAGTTGAGAAATATTTTGAATGAACACTTCTTTACTTCCACAACACTTTATAAAAACAAATAATAGCAAAAGCTTCATCCTTATAAAGTAGCAATTTCCTCACAACAGCTCTGAAGTTAATCCCAAATATTAACCCCAAATATTCAGACTCTAAATCTAGTATTTGGCATGGCATCATGCATGCTTTTCAATACCATGTGGGGATACAGAGAGTAGCTATAGAGACTACCAGTTAACAAATATGTATTTATTAAGCATTTCGTGTTTAGATCACAATGTGCTAGGGACTTTGGAAGAATAAAAGATGTATGACAGATTTTTCTATCTCTAAGATTCTAATTCCTGGGTGAAAGAGGTCTTCAGGGAACTATGAGTAGAATAATTTAAATGGACTGCAAGTTTTATTAAGGGAATTGTGGGGAATAAGTTTAGAAAGGAAATATGAGAAAGATTATGGGCTTCATGCCAAGCTAAGGAGTTTGAACTGTAAAAAAAATATGATGGAGCATATGTGACTAGACAGTAGTTAATGTGAAGAAGACCTAGGGGGTATTAGTTGGCTGCAAGCTCAATATGAGTCAATAGTGTGACAAGCATGTCAAAAAAGAGAATGAGATCTTAGGGTGTATTCTTAAAAGTATAGAATCCAGAATTTGCATTGCCTAAAGGGCAATGGGGAAGATATATTGTGAGTGTAAATAGACTACATCATATTAGCAATAAAGACATATATGAAAATGGTAAAAAAAAAAAATCATCTTTAAGGATATCTATAATTCAAAAAGGAGGTGAGACAATAACATATCAAGAATGAGAGCTACCAGATGGCTAGTACAAGTATTGTATTCAGTATTCATGAAATATTAGAAGAACAAAAAAGAAAGTTTCCAGTCCATTGAAATAATTCTATGGAAGATTTGTGTAATGAAATGGACAAAGATTTTTATTATTATTTTTTTAATTAAAGCTTTTTATTTACAAAACATATGGATGGGTAATTTTTCATCATTGACTCTTACAAAACCTTCTGTTCCAAATTATCCCCTCCTTCCCCCCACTCCCTCCCCTAGAAGGTAAGTAGTCTAATACATGTTAAAATATATGTTAAATCCAATATATGTATATTTATACATTTATCTTTCTGCACAGGAAAAATCAGATCAAGAAGGAAAAAAAAAAACTGGGAAAGAAAACAAATGCAAGCAAAACAACAATAGAAAAAATGAGAATGCTATGTTGTGGTCCACTTTCAGCTGCCATGGTCCTCTCTTTGTGTGTAGATGACTCTCTTCATCATTGAACAATTGGAACTGGTTTGAATCATCTCATTGTTGAAAAGAATCATGTCCATCAGAATTGATCATCATATAGTCTTGTTGTTGCAGGTGTATAATGATCTCCTGGTTCTGCCCATTTTCATTTAGCATCAACTCATGTAGGCCCTTCCAGGCCTCTCTGAAATCATCCTGCTGGTCATTTCTTATAGAACAATAATATTCCATAGCATTCATATGCCATAACTTATTCAGACATTCTCCAAATGATGGGCAGCCATTCAGTTCCCAGTTTCTTGACACTACAAAAAGGGCTGCCACAAACTTTTTACACATGTGAGTCCTTCTCCCTCCTTTAAGATCTCTTTGGGATATAACCCCAGTAGAAAGTCAAAGGATATATGCACAGTTTGATAGCCTTTTGAACATAGTTCCAGATTGCACTCCAGAATGGTTGGATCTGTTCACAGAATTGTGAACGGATGTGTATCAGTGTCTCAGGTTTTTCCCACATCCCCCTACAACACATTCATCATTATCTTTTCCTGTGTACTTAGCCAATCTGAGAGGTGTGTAGTGATATCTCAGAGTTGTCTTAATTTGCATTTCTCTGATCAATAGTGATTTAGAGCACCTTTTCATATGATTACAAATATTTTCAATTTCTTCATTTGAAAATTGTCTGTTCATATCCTTTGACCATTTATCAATTGGAGAATGGCTTGAATTCTTATAAAAATTGAGTCAATTCTCTATATATTTTAGAAATGAGGCTTTTATCAGAACTTTTGAATGTAAAAATGTTTTCCCCAATTTATTGCTTCCCTTTTAATCTTGTTTGCATTAGTTTTGTTTGTACAAAGACAAAAATTTTATAGGATGAGTAAGCAGGGATGGGGTGCCATATATATTAGTGGAGAGAATGCTTGCATTGATAAGATTATGGATCTAATAGCACCAAAGTAAGAAATATCCAAAATGTGGGAGGGATCAATTTCACTGAGCAGTGCTCTAGTCACACCCCCACTGGGAGTGGTTGGTCATTTCAGGGTGCCATCTTTTGTTGACTAATTGTGAAGAGATGGTGGATAGAAAGCAGGCCTTAGAATCAGGAAAACTTGGTTTCAGGTCCTTCTAATATAGATTGATTTTGTGACCCTTTTTAGGCACAGCACATAATCTCTCAGTGCTTCCAGGCAATTCTGTAAGACTATAAAACCATGCGAAGTGAAATGAACAGAACCAGGAATTCATTGTACAACAACAATGGCAACAACAAGATAATCAATGATCAGTTCTGATGAATGGACTCTCTTCAACAGTGAGATAATGCAGACAATTCCCAATGTTCTTGTGATGAAGAGAGCTACACTCAGAAAGAGGACTGTGGAAACTGATTATGGATCACAACATAACATTTTCACTCTTTTTGTTGTTGTTTTCTTGCATTTTATTTTCTTTCTCATTTTTTTTCCAGTTTGATTTGATTTTTCTTGTGCAGCAAGATAATTGTATAAATATATATGCATACATTGGATTTAACATATATTTCTATAATGTTTAACATATATTGGATTACTCACCATCTGGGGAGAGAGTGAGGGAAGAGGGGGGGAAATTGGAACACAAGGTTTTGCAAGGGTTAATGTCCAAGAATTATCCATGTATATGTTTTGAAAAATAAAGTTTTAATAAAAAAAGAAAAGAAAAAAAAAAACAACTTATAAAATCCAGACTGCTTGTAGATTTACATTAGTAGAGGGAGTTTTCCCACATTAGTGAATTCTCAGGTCTGAACTGTTTCCTCCTCATTTTTTGGAGCATGTATAGAAGAGGCTGACAGTGATGAATTGGAGGTTGTTAGTGAGAAAATTTTAAAAAATACTTCTTAAGAGGAATGTTTAAAGATATTGGGGTGTTCAGTATGGAGAAAAGATTGAGGAGAGACATGATAGCTGACTTCAATTATTTAGACTATAATATGGAAGAGTGACTAGACTTCTGCATGACTCCTGAGGGAGAATTTAACCAAGAGAAAAATAGCAATTGAGTAGACCTTGACTCAACATAAGAATGACCTTCTTGATTACTAAGGTTGTTCAAAAATGGAAGATGCTTAGAATTTAATCTCCCAGGGGATAACATGAAAAAAAAAATGGAGGTAAAAAACTATTAGAGTTATACAATGGATGGCTAATGTTCAAAATAACTGGAATACAGAGTATGTGAAAGAGAATATGTAAAGTTCTGTCATCTCCAGAAACTGCCAATCGCTCTCTGGGAGGAGATCTGCTGTCTCAACTCAATCTCTCGGCCAGATTCTTCTTCCTGTAGAGAGCCGATTGTTCTCTGGCCTAGAGTAGAGACTTCTTCCTCCAGAGAGCCGCCCCAACTCTGGCCCAGACAAGATTCTCCCCTTGCTCAATGGTGTCTTCTTTTATCCTCCCAGAGAATGGGCGTGGAATAACTCAGGGGCTTCTGGGAGAAAATACTTCAACCAATGAACTTGCTCCTCCTAAACATGTAAGCTCCTCCCTAGGAGGCCCCTAAAGGCCAGAACTAGAGAATTGTTAAGTACTGACCTAGCACTTAGTAAGAACCTATCATCTCATTATCTCATTAGCACTTAGTAAGAACCTAACAGGAATAGTATGTCATGGAAAAGAGAGAATGGGAAGAAGAAAACAAGCATTTATTAAGCCCAAAGTATATGTCAGGCCCATGCTAAATGTGTTGCAAATATTATCTCATTAGATAATGAGAGGCATGGTATAATAGAAATATTGGAGTTGGGATAAAGAAATTTACATTAGAGCTCTGGATCTGCCACCCACTAGTTCTGTGATTATGAAGAAATTATTTAATCTCTCAATTCCTCATTTGCTTCTTAAGAATGATAAAGCCTCTAAATCTTCCTTATAGGATTGTTTAAGAAAAAAAAAAAGCTTATAAATTATAAAACACTATATAAACAGAACCTACTATTATTATCAGATATTTTTAAAAGATAAATTATGTTTAATCATAGAGACTCTTGAATGTTAAACAAAGCCATTTGTCCAGAACAAGATAGTGGGGAGAGGGGAGGAAATCCATTGAGATTAGATCCAATAAACTTGATGTTCTAGTTGGTCTCTGCTACTAAGTAATTACTATGTGATCTTGGTTAATAATTTAATCTTTGTTTTTTGGGGATAGGGAGGCAGTACTCTCTTGCTACATCATTGCAATTGGTGAGAATGCCTTAAATTATTTCTTTTTTTTAAGCTTCTAAAGAGTTTTCTAACAGGGACACACACACACACACACACACACACACACACACACACACGGAGTGCGTGCATGCACATGTATATGTGTTTGTGTATACTATAAATATATACAAAATAAATACATGGAGTTAAATACAAAGAAGTAAAAGAGGAAGATATCACTGCCATTCGACTATTACTACTATTTCTGAGATCAACACATTTCTTTATGGGTAAATCTAATGACTATTCAGTTTTCATCCTTCTTGATCTTTTTTATTTTATTTTATTTTAAATTCATGCAATAAAAGAAGCATTTTCATATTATAGTACAATTTAAAAAGATGATTACACGTGAAACTGTAAATCTACTGTGTAAAACTTGTTTCTTTCTTTCAAATAGGCAACAAAGTTATCATGTATCTTTCTTTTTTTTTCTTACCCACCCCTCAATGACTAGCATTAGATACATATAGGTACATCTGTCGTATTATATTGGAAATCCTAGCAATAATAATAAGAGAAGAAAAAGGAAAAGAAGGAATCAGAATAGGGAATGAGGTAATAAAACTAAAAAAAAAAAATTTTTTTTGCAAATGATATAATAATATACTTGGAAAATACCAAAAACTCAATTAAAAAAGAAATTGAAGCAATAATTTTAGCAAAGTAGCAGGCTATAAAATAAATCTATATAATCACCAGCATTCCTATATGTCACAAACAAAGCTGTTCAAGAAGAGATTGTTAAAAAAAAAAAAAATACTCCATTTAAAATTACTTTAAGCAGTGTTCACCTACCAAAAGAAACTCTGGAACAATATAAACATTTTTTTTTTAAACTCCATAACTTTTTATACAAATAAAATAAGAATTAAATAATTGGAGAAATACTAATTGTTCATGGGTAGGCAGGGACAATATAATAAAAAAAAATGACAATTTTGCTCAAACTAATTTAAATATTCAATGTCATCCCAATTAAATTACTAAAAAAAAAGTTTTTACTGAATTGAAAAATAATAGCAAAATTCATTTGGAAAAAACATAAAAGTCAAGAATATCAAAGGAAATAATGAAAAAAAGCAAAGAAAGGTTAGTAGTACCAGATCTTAAACTATATTATAAGGCACTAATTGTCAAATTATGACTAAGACTTAAATTGTTTCTAATACCCCTTTCAGTGCTAAAATTATCTACATGTCTTCAGTGAGGTGACCTTGATAGAATATGAGCTATTGATGATTTTTAAGAATTTGTGTGACATAATCAAAGATGAACATAGGAAAAATTCGACTAAAATCAAGAAGGAAAACTTGATTCTGAGAGTGTGTGTCTTATTCCTAGGACCCGGAATTTCTCTCCAAGGTATGACTCTTAAATTTCCAAAGGGAAGAAGTTTGAGAATGAATTGTGTATGCATGTTTGTATGTATATGTTGTTGCAATCAATCAATATTTATTAAGCTCCAGATCTTGTGCTAAGGAAGAGGGAGAGGAGTGTTACATACAGATAAGAGAAAGAAATGGGAGGAAGATTAAGTGGAGCTTAGCTTCAACAATCATAACCAGAATTTCCACCACCACCCCACCCAGACTAATGAGATTATAGGATAAAAAGGAAAATGGTATCTCTGACCAAAATCACCCCTTTAATATTTGAAATTCATTTTGATTAAATTGAAAAGGCTTCCTGGGAGTCAGGTGCAGAATATAATCTGCTATAGAATATTTTAAAAGGGAAAATGACCTACATGTGCAAAAAATTTAACAGCCCCTTTTGTAGTGGCAAGGAACTGGAAATTGAGTTGATGCCCATCAATTGTGGAATGGTTAATAAGTTATGGTTTATGTATGTAATGGAATATTATTGTCCTATAAGAAATGATAAACAAGCTGATTTCAGAAAAGTCTGAAAAGATTAATATGAACTGATATGATGTGAAGTGAGCAGAACCAAAAGAACATTGTACACAGCCACAAAATTATGTAATGATCAACTGTGATGGACTTGTTTTTGTTCAATAATGTGTTGATTCAAAGCAATTCCAATAGGATTTGGGATTAAAATGCCATCCACATTGGCATTTCTTTCATTTTTTTTTCTTCCTTTCTTCCTTTCTTCCTTCCTTTCTTCCTTTCTTTTTTTTTCTTTCTTTCTCTTCCTCCTCTCCTTCTTCCTTCCTTCCTTCCTTCCTTCCTTCCTTCCTTCCTTCTTCTTCTTTCTTTCTTTCTTTCTTTCTTTCTTTCTTTCTTTCTTTCTTTCTTTCTTTCTTTCTTTTCTTTCTTTCTTTCTTTCTTTCTTCTCTTTCTTTTCTTTCTTTCTTTCTTTCTTTCTTTCTTTCTTCCTTTCTTTCTTTCTTTTCTTTCTTTCTTTTCTTTCTTTCTTTCTTCTTTCTTCCTTCCTTCCTTCTTTCTTCTCTTTCTTTCTTTCTTTCTTTCTTTCTTTCTTTTCTTTCTTTCTTTCTTTCTTTCTTTCTTTCTTTCTATCTTTCTTTCTTTCTTTCTTTCTTTCTTTCTTTCTTTCTTTTCTTTCTTTCTTTCTTTCTTTCTTTCTTTCTTCCTTTCTTCCTTCCTTCCTTTCTTTTCTTTCTTTTCTTTCTTTCTTTCTTTCTTTCTTCTTTCTTTTCTTTCTTTCTTTTTTCTTTCTTTCTTTCTTTCTTTCTTTCTTTCTTTCTTTCTTTCTTTCTTTCTTTCTTTCTTTCTTTTCTTCCTTCCTTCCTTCTTTCTTTCTTAAAACTTTTTATTTACAAAACATATGCATGGGTAATTTTTCAACACAGACCCTTGCAAAACTTTCTATTCCAAATTTTTCCCTCCTTTCCCCCACCCCTTCCCTAGATGGCAGGTAGTCCAATACATGCTAAATATGTTCAAATATATGTTAAATCCAATATATGTATACATGCTTATACAATTATCTTGCTGCACAAGAAAAATCAGATCAAGAAGGAAAAAAAAAAAACCTGAGAAGGAAAACAAAATGCAAGCAAACATCAACAGAAAGCATGAAAATGCTATGTTGTGGTCCACACTCAGTTCCACAGGCCTCTCTCTAGGTGTATATGTCTTTTTTCATCACTGAACAATTGGAATTGGATTGAATCATCTCATTGTTAAAAAGAGCCATGTCCATCAGAATTGATCATTGTATAATCTTGTTGTTGCTCTGTATAATGATCTCCTGGTTCTGCTCATTTCACTTAGCATCATGTAAGTTCATGTAAGTCCTCTCCAAGCCTCTCTGAAATTATCCTGCTGGTCATTTCTTACAGAACAATAATATTCCATAACTTTCATATACCATAATTTATTCAGCCATTCTCCAATTGATGGACATCCATTCATTTTCCAGGGCTGCCACAAACATTTTTGCACATGTGGGTCCCCTTTTCTCCTTTAAAATCTCTTTGGGATATAAGCCCAGTAGAAATACTGCTGTGTCAAAGGGTATGCACAGTTTGATAACTTTTTGAGCATAGTTCCAAATTGCTTTCCAGAATGGCACATCCAAAGAGTTTCTATGAAGACTGAATGTGGATCCAAACATCATATCTTCACTTCTAATGTTATTGTGGCTGATAGTTTACGTGTTTTTTTTTTCTTCTTTCTCATTAATTAGTCATTAGCATGACTAATATGGAAATACATTTAGAAAAATTACACATATTTAATCTATATTAGATTGCATATATATAGAAGAGGATGGGGGGAGGGAGGGACAAAAATTTGGAACACAAGGTTTTGCAAAGGTGAATGTTAAAAATTATCTTTTCATATATTTGGAAAAATAAAAAGCTATTAAAATAAAATATAGAATGTTAAGAGTTGTAAGGAATCTTGGAGATCAATCATTTAGCTTATTTTTATATAAAGTTTTTTTTTAATTTTCAAAACATATGCATAGTTTTTAAATATTCATCCTTGCAAAACCTTGAGTTCCAAATTTTTTTCTCTCTCCCTTCTCCCATCCCTTCCCTAGCCACCAAGTAATCCAATATATGTCAAACATGCGCAATTCTTCTATACATATTTCCACTAATATCATGTTGCAAAAGAAAAATCAGATCAAAAAGGGAAAAAAAATTAGAAAAAACAAGCAAGCAAATAAATTTGAAAATATCATGTTGTAATCCACACTCAGTCTCCCCAGTCCTCTCTCTGGGTGCAGATGGCTTTCTTCATCACAAGACCATTAGAACTGGCCTGAATCACCTTGCTGATGAAAAGAGCCAAATCATCAGAATTGATCATCACATAATTTTGTTGTTGCTATGTACAACGTTCTCCTGGTTCTACTCACTTCACTTAGCATCAATCCATGTAAGTCTCTCCAGGTCTTTCTGAAATCATCCAGCTAATTGTTTATTATAGAACAATAATATTCCATAACATTCATATACCATAACGTATTCAGTCAGTCTTCAGCTGATAGGCATCCACTCAGTTTCCAGTTCTTTGACACTATAAAAAGAGCTGCTACAGACATTTTTGCACATGTAGGTCCTTTTTCCTTTTTTTATGATCTCTTTGAGATATAGGCCCAGTAGAGCCACTGCTGGATCAAAAGGTATATACAATTTGATAGCCCTTTGGGCATAGTTCCATATTGCTCTCCAGAATGATTGAATCAGTTCACACCAGCAATATAATAGTGTCCCAGTTTTCCCATATCCCCTCCAACATTCATCATTATCTTTTCTTGTCATCTTAATCAATCTGAGAGTTGTGTGTAGTGGTACCTCAGAATTGTCTTAATTTACATTTCTCTGAAAAATAGTGATTTAGAGCATTTTTTCATATGACTAGAAATGATTTTAATTTCTTCATTTGAAAATTGTCTGTTCAAATCCTTTGACCTTTTATCAGTTGGAGAGTGACTTGTCTTATAAATCTGAGTTAATTCTCTATGTATTTTATAAATGAGCCCTTTATCAGAACTCTTGGATATAAAAATTTCTACCAGTTTACTACTTCCCTTCCAATCTTTTCTATATTGGTTTTATTTGTAACCTTTAAACTTAATATAATCAAAATTATCCATTTTGCATTCCATAATGTACTCCAGTTCTTCTTTGGCCACAAATTCCTTCCTTCTTCCCAGATCTTAGAAGTAGGCTATCCTTTGTTCTTCTAATTTGCTTATAAAATCACTCTTTATGTATAAATCATGAACTCACTTACACTTTTTCTTGGTATAGAGTGTTAGGTGTGGATCAATGCCCATTTTCTGCCATACTAATTTCCCAATTTTCCCAACAATTTTTTGTCAAATATTGAGTTCTTATCCCAGAAGCTGGGGTCTTTGGGTTTATCAAACACTAGATTACTATAGTCATTTACTATTGTGGCTTGTGAATCTAACCTATTCCACTGATCAACTACTTTATCTCTAAGCCAGTACCAAATGGTTTTGGTGACTGCTGCTTTATAATATTAGATCTGGTACAGCTAGGTCACCTTCACTTGCAGCTTTTCCATTAATTACCTTGAAATTCTTGACCTTTGGTTCTTCCAGATGAACTGTTATTATTTTTTCTAGCTCTGTAAAATAATTTCTTGAGAGCTTGATTGGCATGGCACTGAATAAGTAGATTAATTTAGGTAGAATTATAATTTTTTATTATATTAGCTTTGCCTATCCATGAACACTTGATATTCTTCCAATTGATTAGATCTGACTTTGTGCAGAAAGTGTTTTATAATTATGTTCATATAGTTTCTGACTTTGTCTTAGCTGGTAAATTCCAAATGTTTTATATTATCTACAGTTATTTTAAATGGAATTTGTCTTTATATTTCTTGTTGCTATACTTTGTTGGTAACATATAGAAATGCTGATGATTTATGTGGATTTATTTTGTATCCTTCAACTTTGCTAAAATTATTAATTGTTTCTAGAAGTTTTTAGTTTATTCTCTAGGTATACCATTATATCATCTGCAAAGAATGATAATTTGATTTTTCTTGTTACCCACTTTAATTCCTTTAATTTCTTTCTTTTCTTTTCTTTTTTTTTTTTTTTTTCTTCTCTTGATCATCTAGTTTATGAACTGGCAAACTACATGGTAAATCTGTTCTCCTGTCTGTTTTTATATAGATCCTAAAACTTCATTTAAAAATATGTTTAAAAAGATGGTAGACCAGATTTGGTCCTTGGGCTATAGTTTGGTAATTCCTGATTTTGGTCCAGTCATTCACTTGATAAATCAAAGAGTTGAATTGACATATTCATTATCACATAGCTGGAAATTACCAAGACTAGAATTCAGGTCTTTTGGCTCAAGATCAGAATACTAGCTGCCTCATGCATATTTATGTTTTGCTTGAATACTACAAGGATCTCCTAGATGTAGGCAAATGCTGAACTAATGCAAATGCTAATTTTGAGATAGACAGAATTTGATGTGTTACAGTTGAATACTTTGAAGAATTGAAAAATTTCATTACTAGTAGCTAGTCCTTTGGTAATAGGCTTCTTTAAATTTAGCTAGGCTGGTCTTTGGAGGACAGCTCAATACATTGTTGCTGATATATGTAGGATTATAGGTGTTATATAGGAAGGGACCTTAAAGTTTAATGGTTATTTTATGAATGAAGAAAAACAGGTCTAGAAAAAAAAGGGACTTCCTCAAAGTCCCATAACTAGCAAATGGCAGAGGGGAGTATTTGAACCCAGATCTTTGTGACTCACTTCAGTATTCTCTGCACTACACTAAACTACCTATCTACATTTAAATTTTTTTCAGCTAGTGGACTCACTACTAGCTTAGCCTTCAATTAATTTGTCAGTCAGTTAATAAATATAAGCAAAAATTTATTAAGTGCCTACTATATGCCAGACTATATGCCAGTGCTGGGGATACAAAAAGGGGCAAATGACTGCCTCTGTCTTAAAGAAACTCAAAGTCTAAATGAGGAGGAAAGCAAGAAAGCAAATGTACACAAAGAAAAGATATGTAGCATAAAGAAGATTGTAGTTGTTTAATCTTCATTTTTGAAGAGGACCAATGACATTAGGAAGGTGATCTCTTGACTTGCAAGTAAGTTGGATTTAATTAAGGCAGATCTAAACAAAATCACCAGTCCTATTCTCTCCTCCAGTGACAAGATGTTAGTCAGGATGACTGGCAATGGTCCTGGAAGCAGTGTGAGATTTGGACCCTTTTAAGTTAAGGTCTGCCCCATTTTTCAGCTTCAGGTAATATCCATTCAGGAGTTAAAGGCTAGATAAGAATTGAGGCCAAAAAATGGCTTAGTCTGTGAGGGGAAGGCCTTCAGAGAAATAATTAAAAGAAAGAAGGTACTAAAATTAATAGAGGTTGGAAAAGTCTTCCTGTTGAAGATAGAATTTTAGATGGGACTTGAAGAAAATTAGGGATAGATGTGGAGGGGGAGCATTCCAGACATGGGAGACAGCCAGGAAAAAAATAACCTGGAGCAGAAAGATGGTATGTCTTAGCTTTACTATGTACAAGCACCATGCTGAATGCTAGGCATGCATGCAAAGATGAGAAGAAAGAAATAATCCCTGCCTTTCAAGAGCTTACCAACCATTAAGAGCCTAGATTCACTTCTACTTCCTGAGGAGGCATTGTGGTAGATGTTTAAATAGAGGGTTTCTGTTTTATTAGTGTTCAACATTTAATTTTGAAATGCAATTGGCATAATGATCAAGTGTAATGGACTTGGCTCTTCTCAGCAGTGTAGTGATTCAAGACAATTCCAGTAGACTGAGACAGAAAATGATATTCACATTTAGAGAGAGAGAGAACTAAGGAGACTGAATATGGATGGAAGAATATAGCATTTTTACCTTTTTTTTTTTTTAAATTTCTCATCATTTTTTTCCTTTTTTGGTCTGATTTTTTTTTGCACAATATGACAAATATGAAAATATGTTTTAAAGGATTCCACATATTTAACCCAAATCATATTGCTTGGTCTCTTGGGGAGGGGGAAAGTAAGGGAAGGAGAAGAAAAATTTGGAATATAGACTTACAAAAATGAATGTTGAAAGCTATCTTTACATGTATTTGAAAAAAACAAAATACTATGAGAAGGGGGAAAAGGGCAATTGACTATTTAAACACACTAAATATTATGCCCCGATAGATATTTTAGCACATAATAAAAGAAAATCTTTTATCCCCTATGTATTTGCTTCTGGTAGGAACTTTGGAAAAGTTGGATAATGCTATGATCAAGGTCTCCCCTTCCCAATTATTTTTCTCCTTTCTCTATCCACAATAATTACTACATATGTATTGAACCTAGTGGCTCAATTCCTTAAATGTTAAGCTACATCATGTATTTTTGTCTCTACTGATTTGGAATTTTCCTGTGGCTCCCTCAAAGAATGTGGTAAGGATAATTCCTACTCTTTGTCTTTAAGTATTTAGTGCATACAATTCTCACATAAAGAGAATCCTGGATGCAAACCCTCATCAAAGTAAATCGCAAATATCTCAAAGAAATAAGTTCTTTCAATCAAACTTGTATAAATGTAACACAAAGGCTTTGTCATGAGTACAGTTCAAATAGGAACTTGAAACTGTAAATTTCCCTCTCTATTCTAAGCACTCAGATGTGTTTCCCCTTTCATTGAGAATTTGGAAGACCTTACATTAGAACTGAAGAACATATTTAAAATAAGAGCTCTAATTAGATTTCCATCTTTTAAATTTGCCCCTCTCAACTATTTCCTGGTCTTTGAAGATCTACCAAGGCTTTCATTGAAATATGAATGTTTTCAGAGACAATGGAGGCTTGGTTATGACTTTCTTTTGTGATCTCAGTTCAGATCACTAAAGTTTGGGTTAGGCCTGGTTTGTACTTGAATGGAAGATTTCCAAGGAAATTCCCAGAGTATTGAAGGAAGTAGTGTTTCACTGACTCAAAAATTATAATTTATAATTATTTAAATAGCCTTGCTTTGGAGCAATATATGTTTATCCAGTCATCACATATGATTATTTTGTGTCTCTGACATTTCAGATCCCTTTATGGTTCAAGATCCTCATTTGCAAAAGTGTGACAGACAGACCTAACAACTTTGGTTATGGAAGCAGTGAATGAGTTCATATTTGTAGTGCCTGGAAAACCAGAAAGTTTATGTGTTCAACTTATTTAGGAATATTGCGTGGTGTTTTATGATGCCCCAGAGGTAATGAATGAATTACTGTTATTACAGCATGGTATATAGTCATCATTCTTGGCAAAGCACTAGTCTAAGCCCTGTCTAGTTCCCCTACCAAGTTCTACCTTCCCATAGGTAGGTAGATGTGTTTGAAATTTAAAACAAAATATACATTAGGATAACATTCAGTATTCAGTAAGAATTTATTAAATGTCTGCTGAATCCCAAGCACTATACTAGGTCTTGGAGATACTTGGTTTTTTGTTTTGTTTTGTTTTGTTTTTTCTTTCTCATGTTTTTTTCCCTTTTTGGTCTGATTTTTCTAGCACAACATGACAAATATGGAAATATGTTTAAAAGACATACATATTTAATCTATATCAGATTGCTTGCTGTCTTAAAGAGGGGGGAGGTAAGGGAGAAGGGAAAAAAATTTGGAACACAAGGTCTTACAAAAATGATTGTTGAAAACTATTTTTACATGTATTTGGGGGAAAAAAAGCCTGATTGCCTTATAAAAAAAGAAGTTTATATTCTGATGGTGATGACAGGATGTTAGAGAAGAGGGAAAGGGAATAAGCATTTATAATACTGCTATTGCATTGAATGAATATTCTCATTTGATCCTATGCAAGATAGAATAATTATATACAATAAATATATTGTATATATTATATAAAAAGTAATTTCTTGGGTAGGTAATGGGGATTTTAGAGAGCACAATAAAAGGGTAGGGAACAGTGAAATAAGAACATCAGATAAATGGGGCTGATGTGGATGGGTAAGAGGAAACAGGAGTTGGTGGTCAGAAAGGGAACTTTGACATAAGGAGCCTGCAACTCAGAAACACAGGGGTTGAGTGCAGCCAACAGACAATAAGTAGATGTTCCATAGTAGTAATAAAAATGAATAAATCCTCTAAAGTAAAAATTCAGATGCAGCTATAATGTCTTGATTGCCAAACTGAGGACCTCTTCTGTTGATGCTCAACTTAGCTGCTTTTCTGGAGATCCCCAAATCATGCAATTTATGCAAATGATCCAATCAGTGTAAGGCAGGACTGATCTGCTCAGACACGCACAAGTGAAGTCTGCAGTACTTATGGAGATAAGACTGGAAACTGTTGCTAACAGAAAAAGAAACATTAATGATCAGGATATAATGTGATTGATAAGGTATACAAAGATAATTGAATTTGCTTGAGATATGGGAGAAATACTCTAGGGTACCAGCTGTTTACCGGTGGATTAACTCATTTATTGTCATCAGTTAGCTTGGTATAGTGGAAAACGCATTTGTAGTCATAGAAACACAGGCCTAGAATTGTATAGGAGTTTATAGAAAATTTAGACCAATCCCTTTCATTTTCAAATGAGGAAACTGAGGTCCAAAAATGATTTGCCCCAAATCACACAGGTAGCAAGTAAAGGATGTGGTATTTGAATCTAGAATCCTCTGACTCCAGATCTCTTTTCAAGGTACCATATTGCCTCTTCTTGAATTGCATCTTGGATGCTTCTTGGACAAGTCATTTACTGTCCTACTGAGGTCTTTCTGGGACTCAGTTTCTTCCTCTATAAAATTGCTGTATTAGTAAGATTTCAGAAGACCCTCTTAGTTCTAATTTTGTTCTCTGGTTTCTTATCATGGAAGTGAATTTGAAAATACACTTAGTGAAAAGGGAACATTTAAGCTATTAGCAGAATTAGCCAAGGAGGAGAAAAAAACCCAAAACAACTAGCATTGTTGACAGTCACGTGATATGATTAAAGGAACCAAAACCCACGAGCACAAGACCTGAAAGTTAATGGGAGAAAAACAGCAGCAATTTTTCTTAGTTCTGAACAAACTGTGCCATGAAGCTGACATCTGAACCACTGCCCGTGAAAGCAAGTGTTCCAGGAGCCTTACTTGCCATGAATACCCATTGTTTATCCTATTTATTGTGGCTACTGAAGAATCTGAATACACAGCCTGTAGGTGGGTGGGCAGGACTTGGCAAATCTAAGACTTGGCAGCTAATTGTTCTGGTTCTTTCATTCCCTTAGAGAAAAAACTGGTTCAGACATAAACAATCCAAAGATTCATTGAAGAGGACATACAGGCAAAAAAAGAAAAAAAAAATTGTTTTTACCAAAAAAAAATTTAAAACTATACAGGCAATCAATTATCTGGTCATCACGTGCCAGACATTAAGCCTGTTGATGGTAACACAAGAGCAAAAATTGAATAAGCCTTTCAAGGACTTACATTAAACATATCTACTTTGAGAATAAGAACAGGAATGTAAAAATAAATGTGTTGGTAATTTCTATGTACAAGGTGCTAAGAATGTAAAACTAAATAAGATTCTTATCTTGAAGCCTATAATTCATTAAGGAAGATGAGAGAGACAAACTTGATTGTGATAAATGTATTAAATGTGATAAATGTATTAAACAAAGAAAATGCTCTGAGATGTTGGAAGGAAAGGAGAGAGAGGTGGGGGGAAAGAGAAATAGTGGCAGAAATAGAGAGAAAAAAGGCAGAAGCAGAGGTAGATATAGTTAGAGAGAAAGACAAAAAGAATTAGAGAAATTCTGATGAGAGAGAAAGATTTGGAGATCGTTGCACATTAAATGGGGAAGAGGAAAAGAATGAGTAAAGGTATGGAGTTGGGAGAGAAAAGAGGCAGTACTACAGGGACTACTAAAGATTATACAAAAAATGGGGCTTTAAAAAAATTTTTTTAAAGTAAACTCTCCTCTGAAGTACTCCAGTACTTTATTGTGGAGGAGACGTAATCCAGAGCATTCAAAGAATTAGACCAGCAGAACCTCAACTCTAACAGATCTCACCAAATTGGTAGTGGATGATATTTCTGTTGTTTAAGCCCAACCTAACTAATTTCAGAGAAGCTCTTCACTAGGTTGACCTCAGTAATTTATTATTTTACCCATGACAACTCTTGAAAGACCATTGTGGAGGGAGTTGCTATATGTGTTGCAATATAGAAGGAACACCTACACCAAAGGAATTTCAAGTCTTTGAAGTGTGTACATATTTTTCACCCTAGAAAATTCCACTTGCCTGAAGCACATCACTATTTCCTATGCAATAACTCTCATGTGTCTTATCATACTAAAGGCTCAAAGTCTCCATGGGAGAGTAGAGATTATTTTGGCTAAACGAAGGAGGACCAGAACAGATGATAATCTACATTTTTTTGGAACTTTAATGCTCACGAAAAATACAAGAGAGAAGTAAGATTGGAAAGGAAGGTTAGAGCTGGATCAAGAAGGTCTTGAATGCTAGGCTGAGAAACTTGGGCAGTATCTGGGATGCAAGGGGGAGTCATTGAAAGTTTAAGTACAAAAGATAGCAAGAGCAAAACAAAACAAGATATATATATACAATTTGCTTCTATGTTAGGACTCATTGTTTTGAGAAATAAAGAGAAAGAAGTGTATAGTGGTGGGTTGAAAACCAGTGTTTGAATAAGAAAGAACTAGATTTAAGTCCAGCCTATAAAACTTATTTTGTGCCCACAGGCAAGTCATTTAAAATCCAAAATAATTTTTTAAAACTGTAAATTTTAATGTGAAATGCTAATGTGTACTGGTGATTAGAGGCAGCCAAGTGATACAGTAGATAGAGCACAGATCATGGAGGCAGGAAAACTCATCTTCCTGAGTTCAAATCTGGTCTTGGACACTTATTAGCTAAGTGATCTTGGCTAAGTCATTTAATTTTGCCTCAGTTTCCTCATCTGTAATATAAGCTGGATAAGAAATGGCAAACCATTCCAGGATCTGTGCCAAGAAAACCCCAAATGGGGTCACCAAGAGTCAAACACAACTGAAGTGACCAAACAAAATTGATGAAAGGAACTTTCACAACAGGAGCTCATATTCCTGAGAGTCACAGATTGAGGAAAGAGACAGATAGGGGGACAGAAAGAGAAGAGATATATAAGAGAAATGAAAGGAAAGGAGGAGAGGCAAAGGAAAGGAGATACAGAGGGAATAAAAGAAGAGAAGCAGACAGAAACAATGAGAAAAAAGAAATAGAAAGAAAAGGAGGGAGGGAGAACAGCATAGGAGAAAGAGAAGGCAGAAAAATAGAAACAGAGAAAGAAAAATGAAGAAAAAAGATAGAGACAGAGAGAAGTACAGAGAAAGAGAGAAATGAAGAAAAAGAGAAAGGAAGAAAGAAGGAAGGAAGGAAGGAAAGAAGGAAGGAAAAGAAAGAAAGAAGAAAGGAAGGAAGAAAGGAAAAAAGAAAGATAAAAGAAAAGAAAGAAAGAGTACAAGAACTATTATGTAGTGGAAAGAACAGTGGCTCTGGGGTCAGAAGTCTTGGGTTTGAATTCCATCTCTGAAATTTATTTTGTGACTTTGGACAAATAATTTATCTATTTAAGACTTAGTTTTCTCATCTATCAGATGAAAAGATTGGACTAGATGGTCTTTTAAGTCCTTTGCAAACCTAAATCTATGACCTCATGATGTCTTCCAGCCCTAGATCCATAATCCTTTTTTTTTTTTTTTTTTTTTTTTCTTTTATTTTATAATTATAACATTTTTTGACAGTACATATGCATGGGTAATTTTTTACAACATTATCCCTTGCACTTACTTCTATTCAGATTTTTTCCCTTCCTCCCCCAAACCCCTCCCCCAGATGGCAAGCAGTCTTATATATGTTAAATATATTACAGTATAATTTAGATACAATATATGTGTGTAGAACCGAATTTTTTTGTTGCACAGGAAGAATTGGATTCAGAAGGTAAAAATAACAGTTTACATTCATTTCCCATTGTTCCTTTTCTGGATGTAGCTGGTTCTTTCCATCATTAATCAATTGGAATTGGATTAGCTCTTCTCTATGTTGAAGAAATCCACTTCCATCAGCATACATCCTCGTACAGTATCATTGTTGAAGTGTATAATGATCTTCTGGTTCTGCTCGTTTCACTCAGCATCAGTTGATGTAAGTCTCTCCAAGCCTCTCTATATTTCTCCTGTTGGTCATTTCTTATAGAACAATAATATTCCATAACATTCATATACCATAGTTTACCCAACCATTCTCCAATTGATGGACATCCATTCATCTTCCAGCTTCTAGCCACTATGAAAAGGGCTGCCACAAACATTTTGGCACATACAGGACCCTTTCCCTTCTCTAGTAGTTCCTTGGGGTATAAGCCCAGTAGTAGTATGGCTGGGTCAAAGGGTATGCACATTTTGATAACTTTTTGGGCATAATTCCAGATTGCTCTCCAGAATGGTTGGATTCTTTCACAACTCCACCAACAATGCATCAGTGTCCCAGTTTTCCCACAGCCCCTCCAACATTCATCGTTATTTGTTCCTGTCATCTTAGCCAATCTGACAGGTGTGTAATGATACCTCAGAGTTGTCTTAATTTGCATTTCTCTGATCAATAGTGATTTGGAACACTCTTTCATATGAGTGGAAATAGTTTTAATTTCATCATCTGAAAATTGTCTGTTCATATCCTTTGACCATTTATCAGTTGGAGAATGGCTTGATTTCTTATAGATTAAAGTCAATTCTCTGTATATTTTGGAGATGAGGCCTTTATCAGAACCTTTAACTGTAAAAATTTTTTCCCAATTTGTTACTTCCCTTCTAATCTTGTTTGCATTAGTTTTGTTTGTGCAGAAACTTTTTAATTTGGTGTAATCAAAATGTTCTATTTTGTGATCAATAATGGTCTCTAGTTCTCCCTTGGACACAAACTCCTTCCTCCTCCACAAGTCTGAGAGGTAAACCATCCCATGTTCCTCCAATTTATTTATGATTTCATTCTTTATGCCTAAATCTTGGACCCATTTTGATCTAATCTTAGTATGTGGTGTTAAATGTGGGTCCATGCCTAGTTTCTGCCATACTAATTTCCAGTTTTCCCAGCAGTTTTTGTCAAATAATGAATTCTTATCCCAAAATTTGGGATCTTTGGGTTTGTCAAAGATTAGATTGCTATTTTTATTCACTATCTTGTCCTGTGAACCTAACCTATGCCACTGATCAACTAGTCTATTTCTTAGCCAATACCAAATGGTTTTGGTGACTGTTGCTTTATAATATAGCTTTAAATCAGGTACACTTAGACCACCTTCCTCTGACTTTTTTTTCATTAGTTCCCTTGCAATTCTCGACCTTTTATTCTTCCATATGAATTTTGTTGTTATTTTTTCTAGGTCATTAAAATAGTTTCTTGGGAGTCTGATTGGTATAGCACTAAATAAATAGATTAGTTTGGGGAGTATTGTCATCTTTATTATATTCGCTCGGCCCTAGATCCATAATCCTAAGGGAAAAAAAAATAGAGGAGAAAAGGAAGAAAAAGGAAGAAGGAAAACATTTAAAGAAGAAAAGGAAGAGAATGTTCTATAAAATGAGTGTGAAGAACCTAAATTATTTGCAATAACTATATTTCAGTAATTCACAGCTCAAATTCCATCTCTCCTTCTAGACATTTCCACTTGGATTTCTGCCTTTCACCTCAGATCTGCATTGTCTCAATAACTCACAGAGCACAGATCTTCTGGTCATCTAGCCATGTTCTTTTCATCTCTGAGGGTCATCTTCTACAAGTATTATAGTGGTAGACAAAATCTCTTTCTGGGAAGCTATCACTGACTCAGATCTCTAGGATCTCTAGGGTTCATGAGAAAGTGACTAAGTCTAGAAACATCCATCCTTTAATATTGACATTCACTTCCCATGAGAGACAAAGCAAAGAGATGAAAGACAGAGGGGTACTGAGTCAGACTTGGCTGAAGACATGTTGATTGTCATTCCATTTATTCAAGCTACAGGCCACTGTGACTTCTGGAGGAGGGTAAGAATGAGAAATCCCTTTCCACCTTTTCCTCATGCCTTGGAAGTTCAAGGAAGAGAAAATACTGGATCTTTCCTTAATAAGAAGTGTCTCAAAGAGAACAATATAAGTTTTTAGTCATTCTTCCTATAGCCTACTCATGAAAGCATCATGATGGACTGCAAGTATTGAATTTGGAACTAAAGAACCTAGGTGCCAATTCTAGTTCTACTACTTACTACATTTGTGACTTTTTATAAGTTGTTCAACTCAGAACCAGGAAATCATTGTAAACAGCAAAAGCAAGATTATATGATGATCATTTCTGATGGATGTGGCTTTTGTCAACAATGAGATGATTCACATCAGTTTCAATGATCTTATGATAATGAGAGCCATTTACACCCAGAGAGAGGTCTGTGGGGAACTGAGTGTGGATCACAATATAGCATTTTCACTTCTTTTGTTGTTGTTTGCTCACATTTTATTTTCTTTCTCATTTTTTCCCTTTGTGATCTGATTTTTCTTGTGTAGCAAGCTAATTGTATAAATATGTATGCCTATACTGGATTTATATATTTTTACCACTTTTAACATATATTGGATTACTTGCCATCTAAGGTAGGGGGTGGAAGGAAGGGGGAGAAAAATTGGAACACAAGATTTTGCAAAGGTCAGTGTTGAAAAATTATCTTTGCATATGTTTTGAAAATAAAAAGCTTCAATAAAAAGAAAGAAAGAAAAGATTTACAATAAATTGCTTAACCTCACTGGGCATAAATTCCCTATCTATAAAATAAGCTAATTGAACTAAATGACCTCTATGGTAATTTTCAGCTTTAAACTGATGATCTTATATTTTATTTCCCATGACTGAAGCCGGGCAAATCCTCTATGATGGAAACTCAGTTATGGGGCTTATTGTCATCTCCAAGCAATTTATATCCTCAACAAGAGTACAATGTGTATGTCCAACTCCATAGAAGAGTAGTGCGTATCATGCACTGAGATAAGTCCCAGTTCAGCAGATCAAGCATTTCTCCCATCATCATTCCTTACTCAATACACATGCATTCATCATACATTTATTAAAAACCTACTGTTATATTTGCTACATCTCTGCCCACATGAGTTGGACAGATTTTTCTAAATATTGATCAGATGACTAGTTCTTCACTCATGTAAAGAGATATAATTTATGATTTGCTGATAGAATGTTGTTGAGTTATAAGATTGTACAACAGAGCAAAGGAGAAGGAACATTTTGGAGAAGGAGCTTGAGATAAGTTAAAGAAAGGTGAAAAATATGAATTTTTGAATGGTTAAAAGGAACCTTCAGAAGTGAGGGCATATAGAAGAAGTCCCTCCCATCCCCATTCTTTAATACTCTTGACTTCCAGTGCTTACAGCATCAGAGACTCCTGAAAGTTAATTTTCCTTTCTTATTGTTTGCTTGGATAAGTGAATTTGTTCATTATTTGATATTTGTGACGTTCTTTTGAATAATTAGCATTTGGAGGTAGAGAGCTAAGCTAGTCATGGTAGTAAACTAAATAATTGATCAGGGAAAATGATATTGATCTCTATCTTCTCCCAAGTATTGTATCCTTTGACTACCAATATTTGAAATGTGGTAGATAAATGAAATTTTAATGCAATATGCTTGTTGGTAGATAATTAAATATGTGACCCTGGGTAAGTCACTTAATTCCTTTTCCTCCAAAAACGGAGAGAATCAATGTATTTTCTGGAAAGTGTGGTTCAGATTACTGGTCAAGTATCTCTTCATGATGC
This sequence comes from Sminthopsis crassicaudata, assembly GCF_048593235.1. Lineage (NCBI taxonomy): Eukaryota > Metazoa > Chordata > Mammalia > Dasyuromorphia > Dasyuridae > Sminthopsis > Sminthopsis crassicaudata. The sequence continues at coordinate 159,247,674 of NC_133620.1, forward strand.
CAAAAATCTTACATAGGTGCTATGATAAAATTGTTCCTAGACCCAAGGAATTTATAATTTAATGAGAGTGCCCAGATCACTAAAAATAAATTTGCAGAATCACGTTTAAGAGTCAAAAAAGTCTCAGTAGTAATATAGTTCAATCCATACCTAAAAAAAAAATTACCATAGTTGCTTTTTAAAATAAATACTGATTTATGTTTGTGTTTTTATATCCCCTGTTTTTTAAAACAATCTCTTCCCTTTCTAAGACAGTCCTCTTTTATACCATAATTTTTTTTAAAGAACAAAGAGAAAGAGGGAAAAATTAGCAAAATAATCAATATATTGAAAAAATTTGAAAAATATATGTAATGTTTCACACTCATGTACTTTTCATCTCTGTGATGGAGTGAGAAGTGTCTTCTCATTTCTATTCTTTGGGGTCATGCTTGTAACTATAATTCTGTAACATTTACTTTAAATTACTTTATGGCAACTATTTTTTTTTAATTCACTATAGTTGTTTATTGTTTTATAGAAAATTTCTTTTATATGAACAATATTTTTATCATGTTATAACTTTTTTTTGTAATTCCAATCAACATTATAATATTGCTGAAGTTTATATGTGACATACACAAGAACAATATCATAGGCAAAAATAGATATAATATAGTCTATGGGAATTAGTCATTTTCTCTTCATTAATTTCTTTGTGAGTTTTAAGACAGCTTTCCAACATCATCCTTTGCATAGATGATGAGATTTTGTCAATGACTAAGATGAAAATGAACAAAAGAGTATCAATATAGGTGAAGACAATAGTAGCATATGTAGGTGCTCATTTTCATCATGGTTGGGGTAAAATCCTGAAATAAGTGGAAACACTTAGGAGGAATTAAAAGTACTGAAAGCTCAGTTGTGTCCCTCCTCTCTGACTGAGAAATTCCCATGGAAGGAAGATTAAGCATGTAGCAGACCTGCCCTCCTCCCATCGCCTTCTCTCCCTGACATGACCAAGATTTGATCAGCTCAGTCTCATCAGTCTCTTCCCACTGATGTGTTGGGACAGTAGGAGAGGAGAGAAAAGAGGAAAGAAGAAACTATTGGGATTTCTTCTTTGAAGTTTTTGGAAAACTATGAACAAATTTATTCAAAGCTATCCACAACATTTCTATCATTTCCCCCATCTAGGGAGGGGACCCCTTTTTCCTAAGTCCCAATCTTAAGTGGATATAAGTGGATAAGTAACTTGAAATCACATGTGTAATTTTCTCCTCTATAAAATGGGGAATTAGCAGTCTACATTTTTAAGGTCCTTTCCAGCTCTTTCTTATAGGATTTGGAAAGTAAGGAAGCTGAGTTAAGGTGCTTCTCACAGTAAATTCAATAATCCCATGAAGAGATGTGGACTTCTTTTCTGTATGCCTTAATAACAATAACAGTGGTATAAATTAGAAATAGAGGCCACTAATCCAATGATTCTTATGGGCCAGATATTAACTTAGTTTTAAAATACATTACCTATATTTTATTGTATTTTTATTTATCTTTTAAAAAACACATTACAGTTGCATTTCATGATTGTTATTAATAATTAGCAACTATTTATTTATCAATAATTTATTGTAATTACATTTTAATCTGGTTTGGCCACACTTGGGAATGTTGTTCTTCATGTGACATATGTGCTGTTTGTCTGATACCTTTGAATTATTACTGTTGTTTATTGTTGTTGTTTAATCATTTCAGTTGTGTTTGACTTCTTTATGACCTCATTTGGAATTTTCTCTTGGCAAAGATTCTGGAGTGGTTTGTCATTTCTTTCTCTAGCTTGTTTAACAAATGAAGAAACTGAGGCAAACATGGTTAAATAACTTGATTAGGGTCACACAGCTAGTAAGTGTTTGAGGCCAGATTTGAATTCAGGATGATGAGGCTTATTGACTCCAGGCCCAGTACTCTACTTGCACCATCTAGCTGCCCCCTTTGAACTATAGGATTTTGAATTGTAGGGCAAAGTCAATATATGCTTTTTTCTTTTTAACTGAATAGCATATTCTGAAAAGGCCATATAGCATCACTGTCTCATTCCTGCTCTGATCTTTATGATTTTGTAGTCTCATAAATACCGATGCTTCCTCCACAACTGACCTGTCAGTAATCATAAAACTTTAAAGTAATATAAAATATAGCTCCCTATCTAGAAGCATTTGAAGGCCCCTCTACTGGCACATGACAGTTGTAATCTCAGCAATATTGTCTCCCACATAGTTACTTGCCAGGATTTCAGGAAATCAATCTTAAGTGCTGAACTTTCCCTATTCTTGAAGAGCAATTTTATGTAATCTTCAGAAAAAATATTGGAATTATATTAATTTTATCCATATTAATCATCTGCAAAAAGTTTAGGACAACCACAAACTATTTCTCCAAAAGAATTCATGCTTAACAAGTAACAAGATTATCAAAATTAGGATCATAAATGTAGAAATCTAAAATTCAGCTTCTTCATTTTATAGATGATGAAATTAAGGTTCAAAGATATTGAATGATTTGTTCAATGTAATAAATTAATATTTATTTACTTAAATTATACATATCTGAGATGATATTTGAACCCATAGCCATTGTTTTGAAAGTCAGGATACTTTTCCCTTGTGCTATACATACTACCTTTTGTCTTTTGTACTAAGACAAATTCTATTAAAATTCAGGTGTAGTGCAGTTCTAACAATCTACTCTGTGTGCTAGAAATTTGGCCCAAATTTTTTTGTTTTTTTGTAACACCATTTAATAGCTATAGTATTTAGACTCTTTTGTGTATGGTTGGAAAAAAAAGAAGAAAATGAAAACAATGTAGTAAGGGAGTAAAATGAGAGAGGAGAATCAAATTATTTAAATTTAAATTATTTAACTTTTTTGAACCGAATTGTAAGAGATACTTTCATAAGCACAATCTTGGAAGTTCTACTGCAGGATATCCTTCCAGGATACTACTAGTATGATGTGAAAGAGTCAGAATTTGTCATTATGATATCATAATCAGTCATAAAAAACTCCTAGACACTTCCTATTATAGTATAGAAATAAATCGAAAAGAAAAATTTTCCCCAGACCAACTTAGATCATGTTTCCTTTTATAGAATGATTTTAATTTCAATATTTTTTTTGTTACAAGATGAAGGGTCTGTGTCTTACAAGTTCATCTATTCACTGGCTATAGTCAAATTTTTAAGCTATAAATTGACTTCAAATTGGGATAGACTGTGAGTATCAGTGGTTTCATGCCATTTAAGTGTGAAGTCCATGGGCTTGAAGGGTTATTTTTCATTCTTTTGTAGCATGTCAAATTTTCACATTTAAAGAAGCACCTTAGAAGTAAAAATCAATACAAAATAAATGAAACTAAAGTAAAACCAAAAAGCCTTTTAAAAGGACTTGTCAAAGTTTTATAATGTAGTCCTCCTATTCATCTGACCTTCAAAACAATTCCATCTTATGAGGAGCACACACTTGGAGGAAGAGCTGGCTTTCTTTGACATTTACTAGCTATGCAATGCTGGGTAAGCCACTGAACCCTCCTCTTTCTCAGCTTCATCATCTGTAAAATGGGAATAATAACAGCACCCACTACTGAGGGTAATTATAAAGATCAAATGAGATAATGTTTGTGAAATGTTTGGCAAACCTTAAAGCACTATAGAAGGGACAGTTAAGTTGCACAGAAGACAGAGCACCAGCCCTGGAGTCAGTAGTTTCTGAATTCAAATTTGACTTCAGACACTTAATAACTGTATGATTCTGAGCAAGTCACTAACCTGATTGCTTCAAAAAAAAAAAAAAAAAAAAAAAAAAAAAAGGAAAAAACCCTACTTAGTGGCCAAGTGCCTTCTGGCAGATTCTTCCTGGTGTTTTATACAAATGATTTGTTCAAGCTCATAGAGTAGTGAGTATCAGAGCAGAGACTTCTGACTTTTTATATTTATAAATGTTAATATTATATTCATGTCCAGATGGTTTGCTTTATGGAGAACTACCTTTTGTTGCAAAAAAATTTTAAGGCAGTTTAGCAAAACTTTTAGCAATATATCAACTGATCATGGCAGTCTATTATGCATTATTCTTTACTCATGGTCTCTTACCTTTTCAGGGAGAGTAAGTAGTGTTTTTTTCACTTTGGGGCTAAGCTTGATCATTGTTATACATCATTCACTTTAGTTTTTATTATTGTTCTTTCCAATTATAATATTATAGTCTTTGTGCACATTGTTTTCCTCATTTTCCTTATCTCATTTTGCATAAGTTCATATTAATTTTCTCATGTTTTCTATATATACTCTTTATGTTTATTATTTCTTAGTGTGTATTAATATGCCATTACATTCACATAACACAATTTTTTATTTAGTTCTCAATCAATAGATACTAATTTTATTTCTAGTCCTTTGCTAATACAAAAAAGATATTTTTGGTGTATATGGAAACTTTCTTCCCATCTTTTCCCTTCTTGGAATTATATATATATATATATATATATATATATATATATATATATATATATATATATGAGATATATCTCTGGGTAAAAAGTTATAGATAATTTAACTTAGTATAATTAGTATAATTCTAAATTATATTGATATTTAGTCATTTTCTAAGTATAACAATAAATTATATATATATATATATTTATATATATATATATATATATATATATATATTTTTTTTTTTTTTTTTTTTTTTTCTTAATATAATTACAAACTGCTTTCCAGAATGGTTGGACCAAATTACAGATCCACCAACAGAGAAACAGATTCCAACACTAACATTGACTGTTTCCATCTTTTATAATTTGCTAATTTGCTGGGTGTTTTTTAATATTTTCACTTCTTATTAATTTTCATTGTTTTGAAATAATCTTTCACAAGATTGTTTACAATTTTAATTCTTCTTTTGAGAACAGTTTGTCCAAATCCTTTTACCAGTTTGTTTGTTTTTTTAATTGGGTACTGACTTTTTCTATTACATCCTGCTCCCTCTGAGAAAGAACCCCATCCATCTCAGTTTACAGAGCCACAGACCTTTAATGATATGGACAAGGAAGTGGTGTTTTTAAAACTCAGTGCTTCATTTGAGAAGATACATAGGGCAGTAGTGCAAGATAACAGCAGTTGACATTTATAGAGTGTTCAAAAGTTAACAAAAAATTTCATAGATTTGTTTGATTCTCACAACAACCCTAAAAGATCAGAGCTATTATTATCCTATTCTTATTGATGAAGAAATTGAGACTTTAGGTGGAATAATTTGCTCATGGCCACAGAACTAAGTGTCAGAGACAAGATTAATTTTTAATTTAATTCATTGCACATTTGTTACAATGCTTGTGTGCCAGTCATTGCATTAATCATTGTGTTAAGCTCTGGGGATACAAATTTAAAAAAGAACTTTTCTTCTCTCAAGGACTTTGGAATATAATGTGGGAAGACAAAATACTAAAGGAAGTTGAAAAGTTAGGATATCAGGAAGTACCTGGCCCAAAGACATGAAGCCTATAGAACTGAAATAAAGCAGAGCTGCTGCTGGTAAACAGAGAATTTATTTACTGGAAAGGTCAGAAATTTTTTAGTCTTTTATAAAGGTAGGTTTGGGGAGGAGTTTATTGCTCTGTCCCCTAGCCCTTCAAACTGAGAGGAGAGATAAATGGAGTTGAGAAGGTATTAAGTAACAGTTCTTGTTGTTGTTGTTGTTGTTGTTCTTTTTCTTCTTCTCCTCCTCCTCCTCCTCCTCCTCCTCCTCCTCCTCCTCCTCCTCCTCCTCCTCCTCCTTCTTCTTCTTCTTCTTCTTCTTCTTCTTCTTCTTCTTCTTCTTCTCCTTCTCCTTCTCCTCCTCCTCCTCCTCCTCCTCCTCCTCCTCCTCCTCCTCCTTCTTCTCCTTCTCCTTCTCCTTCTCCTTCTCCTTCTCCTTCTCCTTCTCCTTCTCCTTCTCCTTCTCCTTCTCCTTCTCCTTCTCCTTCTCCTTCTCCTTCTCCTTCTCCTTCTCCTTCTCCTTCTCCTTCTCCTTCTCCTTCTCCTTCTCCTTCTCCTTCTCCTTCTCCTTCTCCTTCTCCTTCTCCTTCTCCTTCTCCTTCTCCTTCTCCTTCTCCTTCTCCTTCTCCTTCTCCTTCTCCTTCTCCTTCTCCTTCTCCTTCTCCTTCTCCTTCTCCTTCTCCTTCTCCTTCTCCTTCTCCTTCTCCTTCTCCTTCTCCTTCTTCTTCTTCTTCTTCTTCTTCTTCTTCTTCTTCTTCTTCTTCTTCTTCTTCTCCTTCTCCTTCTTCTTCTCCTTCTTCTTCTTCTTGTCTCTCTCAATTTACTTTTCTTTGGAGTTCTACTTCATTGAGAAACTGGTTTAGTGGAGAGCTGGAGTCTTGGAGAAAAGAAAAATTGGATTTTAGTCCATGCCTTTGACACAGATACCAGCTATGTGGCATTCTGTATTATACTCTCCTATATTCTTTCTCATATCTCTTAATTTTAGTGCCAGGTCTGTTCTTGTGCCATATTTATTTATTTATTTAGAATTTTTTTTCCCCACAGTATATATGCCTGAGTAATTTTTTTTTTATAATATTATCCCTTGTATTCATTTTTCCAAATTATCCCCCACCTCCCTCCACTCCCTCCCCCCCCCCATGACAGGCAATCCCATACATTCTACATGTGTTACAATATAACCTAGATACAATATATGTGTGTAAATACCATTTTCTTGTTGCACATTAAGTATTAGATTCCGAAGGTATAAGTAACCTGGATAGATAGACAGTAGTGCTAACAATTTACATTCACTTCCCAGTGTTCCTTCTCTGGGTATAGTTATTTCTGTCCATCATTGATCAACTGGAAGTGAGTTGGATCTTCTTTATGTTGAAGATATCCACTTCCATCAGAATACCTCTTCATACAGCATTGAAGTGTACAGCAATCTTCTGGTTCTATTCATTTCACTCAGCATCAGCTGATTTAAGTCTCTCCAGGCCTCTCTGTATTCCTCCTGCTGGTCATTTCTTACAGAGCAATAATATTCCATAACCTTCATATACCATAATTTACCCAACCATTCTCCAATTGATGGACATCCATTCATCTTCCAGTTTCTAGTTACAACAAAAAGAGCTGCCACAAACATTTTGGCACATACAGGTCCCTTTCCCCTCTTTAGTATTTCTTTGGGATATAAGCCCAATAACAGCAATGCTGGGTCAAAGGGTATGCACAGTTTGATAACTTTTTGGGCATAGTTCCAAATTGCTCTCCAGAATGGCTGGATTCTTTCACAACTCCACCAACAATGTATCAGTGTCCCAGTTTTCCCACATCCCCTCCAACATTCATCATTATTTGTTCCTGTCATCTTAGCCAATCTGACAGGTGTGTAGTGGTATCTCAGAGTTGTCTTAATTTGCATTTCTCTTTCATATGAGTGGATATAGTTTCAATTTCATCATCTGAGAATTGTCTGTTCATATCCCTTGACCATTTATCAATTGGAGAATGGTTTGATTTCTTATAAATTAGGCTCAGTTCTCTATATATTTTGGAAATGAGACCTTTGTCAGAACCTTTAACTTTAAAAATATTTTCCCAATTTGTTACTTCCCTTCTAATCTTGTTTACATTAGTATTGTTTGTATAGAAACTTTTTAGTTTGATGTAATCAAAATCTTCTATTTTGTGATCAATAATGATCTCTAGTTCTCCTCTGGTCATAAATTCCTTCCTCTTCCACAGGTTTGAGAGGTAGACTATTTTCTGTTTCTCTAATCTATTTATGATCTCATTCTTTATGCCTAAATCATGGACCCATTTTGATCTTATCTTGGTATAAGGTGTTAAGTGTGGATCCATATCTAATTTCTGCCATACTAATTTCCAGTTTTCCCAACAGTTTTTTCCAAATAATGAATTTTTATCCCTAATGTTGGTATCTTTGGGTTTGTCAAAGATTAGATTGCTATAGATGTACCCTTTTTTGTCCTTTGTATCTAATCTGTTCCACTGATGGACTGGTCTATTTCTTAGCCAGTAACAAATGGTTTTGGTGACTGCTGCTATATAATATAGCTTTAGGTCAGGTACACTTAGACCACCTTTCTCTGAGTTTTTTTTTTTTTTCATTAGTTCCCTTGCAATTCTCGACCTTTTATTCTTCCATATGAATTTTGTTGCTATTTTTTTCTAGGTCATTGAAATAGTTTCTTGGGAGTCTGATTGGTATAGCACTAAACAAATAGATTAGTTTGGGGAGTATTGTCATCTTTATTATATTCACTCGGCCTATCCAAGAGCACTGAATGTCTTTCCAATTATTTAAATCTGACTTTATTTTTGTGGCAAGTGTTTTGTAATTTTTCTCATATAATTCCTTACTTTTCTTGGGTAGATGGATTCCCAAATACTTTATACTCTCAACATTTGTTTGGAATAGAATTTCTCTTTGTATCTCTTGCTGTTGCATTTTGTTGGTGATATATAAAAATGCTAAGGATTTATGTGGATTTATTTTGTATCCTGCCACTTTGCTAAAATTCTGAATTATTTCTAATAGCTTTTTAGCAGAGTCTTTGGGGTTCTCTAAGTATACCATCATGTCATCTGCAAAAAGTGATAGTTTGATTTCCTCATTTCCTACTCTAATTCCTTGAATCTCTTTCTCAGCTCTTATTGCCCAGGCAATCATTTCTAGTACTATATTGAATAGTAATGGTGATAGTGGGCAACCTTGTTTCACTCCTGATCTTACTGGGAAAGGTTGCAGTTTATTTCTATTGCATATTATGCTTACTGATGGTCGTAAATATATGCTCCTGATTATTCTAAGGAATAGTCCATTTATTCCTACACTCTCAAGTGTTTTTAGTAGGAATGGATGTTGGATTTTGTCAAATGCTTTTTCTGCATCTATTGAGATGATCATATGGTTTTTATTAATTTGATTATTAATATGGTCAATTATACTAATAGTTTTCCTAATATTAAACCAGCCCTGCATTCCTGGTATAAATCCTACTTGATCATAGTGTATTATCCTGGGGATGATTTTCTGAAGTCTTTTTGCTAATGTCTTATTTAAGATGTTAGCATCAATATTCATTAAGGAAATTGGTCTATTATTTTCTTTCTCAGTTTTTGATCGACCTGGTTTAGGTATCAGTACCATGTCTGTGTCATAAAAGGAGTTTGGTAGGACTCCTTCATCCCTACTTTTTCAAATAGTTTATATAGCATTGGGGCTAATTGTTCTTTAAATGTTTGGTAGAATTCACATATAAATCCATCTGGTCCTGGGGATTTTTTCCTGGGGAGTTGATTAATAGCTTGTTCTATTTCTTTTTCTGAAATGGGACTATTTAAGCAATTTATCTCCTCCTCTGTTAATATAGAAAGCCTATATTTTTGGAGGAAGTCATCCATTTCACTTAAGTTATCAAATTTATTGGCATAAAGTTGGGCAAAGTAACTTCTTATTATTTCTCTAATTTCCTCTTCATTGGTGGAAAGATCCCCCTTTTCATTTGTAAGACTAACAATTTGATTTTCCTCTTTCTTTTTTCTGATCAGATTTACCAAAGGTTTATCTATTTTATTGGCTTTTTCATAAAACCAACTCTTGGTTTTATTTATTCAATAGTTTTTTTTACTTTCAATATTATTGATTTCTCCTTTTAATTTTTGTATTTCAAGTTTAATTTTTGGTTGGGGGTTTTTAATTTGGTCTTTTTCTAGCTTTTTAAGTTGCAAGCCCAATTCGTTAATCTTCTCTTTCTCTATTTTCTTCAAATAAGCTTCTAAAGATATAAAAGTTCCCCTTATTACCACTTTAGCTGTATCCCACAGATTTTGATATGATGTCTCATCATGGTCATTATCTTGGGTGAAATTATTAATTGTTTCTATAATTTGCTGTTTCACCCAGTCATTCTTTAAGATGACATTATTCAGTTTCCAATTACTTTTTGGTCTATTTACCCCTAACTTCTTACTGAATGTAGCTTTTATTGCATTGTGATCTGAGAAGAAGGCATTTATTATTTCTGCCTTCCTACATTTAATTTTGAGATCTTTGTGTCCTAATATATGGTCAATTTTTGTATAGGATCCATGAACTGCTGAGAAGAAAGTATATTCCTTTCTATTGCCATTCAGTTTTCTCCAAAGGTCTATCATACCTAGTTTTTCTAATGTTCTATTTACTTTTTTAATTTCTTTCTTATTTGTTTTGTGGTTTGATTTGTCTAAATCTGAGAGTGCAAGGTTGAGATCTCCCACTATTTTAGTTTTACTGTCTATTTCTTCTTGCAATTCTCTTAACTTTTCCTTTAGAAAGTTAGATGCTATACCACTTGGTGCATATATGTTTAGTATTGATATGGCTTCATTATTTATGCTACCTTTCAGCAGGATATATTTTCCTTCCTTATCTCTTTTAACTAGATCAACTTCTGCTTTTGCTTGATCTGAGATAAGGATAGCTACCCCTGCTTTTTTGGCTTTACCTGAAGCATAATAGATTCTGCTCCAACCTTTTACCTTTACTCTGTACGTATCTCCCTGCTTTAAGTGTGTTTCCTGTAAACAACATATTGTAGGGTTCTGATTTTTGATCCAGTCTGCTATCCGTCTCCGTTTGATGGGAGCATTCATCCCATTCACATTTACAGTTAAAATTACTAATTCTGTATTTCCTGCCATCATATTATCCCCAGATTATGCTTTTTCCCTTGACCTCCCTGAACCCCTTCCCCGATATTTAATTTATAGACCCCACTTGTGATGTGCAGCCCTCCCTTTTTTTTTAGTATCCCTCCCTCCTCCCTCCAAGTCCCTTCCCTTATTCTCCTTTTCCTTTTCCCTTTTCCTCTCCCCCCTTTTAATGATGTGAGAGAGAATTCTCTGAAAAACAAATATGTCAATTATTTACTCTTTGAGCCTCTTCTGATGAGAGTAAGATTTACACAATGATTCTCCCCCTCACTAAGTTCCCTCAGATATGGTGTATTTTCTATGCCTCTTCCTGGGATGTAGTTTCCCTCTTTTTATCACTCCTTCCCCTTTTTCTGATACTAACCCCTTCCCTTTACTACACCCCCCCTTTTTTTTTTTATATCAATACAATCAAATTATCCATGCGTACTTTCTATATACCCACAACAGAGATACAGTTCTCAAGGGTTCTGTGTACCTTTTTCTGTTTCTCTTCAGTCTTGTGGATGTAGATCAAATTTTTTGTTTAAGTCTGGTTTTTTTCTTAGAAACATATGGAATTCCTCTATTTCATTGAATGACCATCTTCTTCCATGGAAAAAGATGCTAAACTTAGCTGGGTAGTTTATTCTTGGTTGCAATCCTTGATCTTTTGCCTTATGGAATATCAGGTTCCAGGCCCTTCTATCTTTTAATGTGGAGGCAGCCAGATCTTGGGTGACCCTTATTGTGGCACCTTGGTATTTAAATTGTTTTTTTCTAGCTGCTTGCAAGATTTTCTCCTTTGTGTGGTAATTCTGCAGCTTAGCCACAATATTCCATGGTGTTCTTTTTTTAGGATCTATTTCAGAAGGAGTTTGATGAATTCTTTCGACGTCTATTTTCCCTTCTGTTTCTATTATCTTTGGACAGTTCTCTTTGATGATTTCCTGTAAAATAGAATCTAGGCTCTTTTTTTGGTCATAGTTTTTGGGAAGTCCAATGATCCACAGATTATCTCTCCTAGATCTATTTTCCAGGTCTATAGATTTTCCCAGCAAGTATTTGATGTTTTTCTCCAGCTTTTCATTTTTTTTTTTTTGTTTTGTTTGACTGATTCTTGGGTTCTCAATGAATCATTCATTTCTATTTGTTCCATCCTGAATTTTAAGGAGTTATTTTCTTCATTCACAGTTTTTAGTTCTTTTTTGTAAATGCCCAATTTCGTTTTTAAATGAATTATTTTGCTCTATTGAATTTTTTTCCATTTCCCTAATTTTTTTTGAGAATTATTTTCTTTTTCCAATTCAGAAATCCTATTTTCTTGAGACTTTTTTATCTTTTCTAATTCAGAAATCCTACTTTCCTGTGATTTTTTAACCTTTTCTAATTCACAAATTTTGTTTCCCTGTATCTCCTGTGAATTCTTTATTTTTTCCAACTCCAATTTCATAGCTTCCCTTTCCTTTCCCCATTTTTCTTCAAACTCCCTTAATTTTTTAAGAGTTTCTTCTAGGAGAGAATTATGTGATGGGGGGCAGGAATCGTTCCCCTTTAGGCTGTTATCTGCTGACTCTCTGCTGTTAACTTCCTCGGGGTTGGATACCCGCTCTTTCTCTGTGTAGAAGGAATTGATCGTTTTTCTTGTTTTTTTACTCATATTTTAAAAAAATCTTTTGGGGTCTGTCCCTCGGGTAGGAAATTATTTATTTATTTCTTTACCAGATTCCTCCCAGACCGGATGGATGCAGTGGCTCCTACGCCTGAGCTAAGAGAGAGCTCTGGGAGAGAGTTCCCCACCCCCTCCCTGGAAGTGCCTCGGAGGTGATTAATAGGACTGCGCTGTGAGGGCACTGTGTGTCCTAGTGACTCTCCTGAGGTTTAAGACTGAACAGTAAAGGTGACACAAAGCCCAGCCTATGCGTCCTGGTGGGGCGTGGATATCAGCAGCTGATGTGAAAAGCCCCTGCGCTCAAACTGGAAGTGTCTGCCCAGAAACCGCGGTCCCTATTTCAAAGATTCCGCTTCTCTGGGACTTCTGGGGCTGAGTTCCACAGCCTCCAGCAGAGCAAGGCACTATGTGTTACCTTGGGCCATGTCCACCTGCTTTTCAATCTCTTAACTACCCCCAGGTGAAAGCCCGGACAGCCTAAGTCGGCCACACCCACAGTGCCGAGATCTGTTGAGTCACTTTCATATTGGGGTGGTTCTAGTATCTGGCTTATATTTTAAAGTGGCTTGATTTCTCTTCTGAACTGCTGTTTTATAAGCAGAGAAGAGCTAACAGCCTGTGCCAGATTCTTCTATCTCAGTGGCTTCTCTGATCCCAGAACCCTCCCCAGTGCGATTGGTGCAGTGTGCCACCACCCAACGGTCTGTGCTGGCCTTTATTCTTCCTCCCCTGGGAACTGACCTTTTCTGTTGAAACTCCAGTTTCTCTTCAGCTGGTAAGTTGTGCTTCCAGTCCTTGTGGTTTCTATCAGTCCAGCACTATTTTTGAGGCTGATTTAACTAATTGGTATTGGGACGAAGGGAGCTGACAGAATTGCGTGTATCTTCTCCGCCATCTTGGCTCCGCCCCCCTCTTGTGCCATATTTAATATACTTCTCTTTCCAATTGCACAGCACTGTGGGAAAAACATCATATTTAGATTCAAAGAGGCTGAATTCTAAACTAGACAAATGAGTGCTTGTGCCCTGGGAACTATGTGAGGGGAACTGTCCTAAGGGAGGTCTATCTTTACAGGTCTTTTACACCTTGTAGACGTACAAACTCTAACAGTCTCAGATCTTTGTCAACTTCTTACTCTTTATTACTAGTCTTCTTTATCTGTATTTTCCATGGGACTCATGACTCTGGAGGAATGAGGCCAGTGACTTTGCACAGTTCTGACTCATTTAAATACAATTCACTTGTAAATCAAACTTGATCTTCCTGATATCATTGGTCCTCTTCTAGGACAAAAGACAAAAAAACTAATTCTCCTCTATTCTTTCTCATACTCCTCAATTCAAGTGTCTTCCCTCTATTGATTATTTACAATTTATCTTGCATATGCTCTGTTTGTAGATAGTTTTTTGCCTCCTCTATTAGACTGTGAGCCTCTTGCAGGCAGGAGCCAGCTTTTACCTTATTTTATATTCCCTTATTGTATATTTATATTAGCATAATTGTGGATTATAATCTACAAGATTAGGAACATCATAGATACTTAATAAATGAATATGGACTATATGATTTCTGCTGCCTTTCATTTTTGCCACACATAAACCATCTTAGAAGTTTAACAATTATATGCAAATTTTATAGAAAAGAGAATGCTATGAAGTTAGGAAAAGTGGTAGAGTTAAGGTCACATATGGGACCTCTAGTAATGCTGGGTAAGTGGAAGATAACTGGAACTAGTCTTGCCAAATTAAGCTAAACACACATCCCCTTCTTGCTAAATGTTGGAGGAGGAGCCAACTCAAGGTTGAGGAGCCTAAAGACTAGTCTTTAAGCCATGTTATTTAAGAAGAGTTCAAATTGTACATGCTTAACATATATTGGATTACTTGTCATCTAGGGGATGGAAGTGAGGGGAAGGGAAGGAGAAAAATTTGGAGCACATGATTTTGCAAGGGTGAATGTTAAAAACTACCTTTGCATGTATTTTGAAAATAAAAAGCTTTTATTAAAAAAAAAAAAAAAAAAAAAAAAGACTTCAGTAGTAGCAGGCTATTCTCTAACTGGCTCACACCAATCTGCAGCTCCAGAGAAAAATGTCATGCCATTGGAATAGGATTGTTCAAAGAGGTTTCCTTGAGGGAGATAACAATAGGTCCTGGCTTCTTTAAATTTTTTTTTTTAATCTGTATACATATCTTGAAGAAATTGATAGACCAGATGGCCTCTAATACTGCTTCCAACTCTCCATCTATAACTCGCATCTCTTTCTCGCATGCCTATGTTTGATCCTTAGCTCATCTGCCAAGAATTCATAACTATACCCAGAAAATAAGCATTACATCTATATTTATTAATAGTTGAGAGGAAATAATAGTATATGCCAGCCTTGGAGGGAGGAAGGCCTGAATTCAAGCCCTGCTCCTGGGAGATAAGTATGTGATATTGGGAAAGTCATTTGACATTTCAATGTCCCTAGAAAACTTATTAAAATAATGTCACAGATAATTTTCTGGCTTATGTCAGTTGAGAGATTCTGATCATCACAAATCCCAGATAGAAGTCCACAGTAGAACAATAGCATTATAGCTCTATAACTGATGGGATCCAAGAAATCAGCCTTCCTCAGTACAGAGGAGGAAACAGGCCTAGGGAGATATTGACTTGCTTAAAGTCAAATAGTAAATGTGAAAGGCAGGATTTAAATTCAAATTTTTACTATAGATCTAATAATCTTTACAACATATTTCTGCCTTTCCATCTATTACTCAAGCACCAAAAATGCCCAAACAACAACAAAAGAAATGGTGGCTTGACTATTGTTAATTTCATATCTCAACATTTACCAGAATTTCCCATATATTAAAAACCATCTAGATATTTGCAAAAGATTTCCTTTCATTAATCTCTCCCAGTCTCAGATTTTGTCTCTACATTAAATGGACAGTGAAGACCTGAGATCAAATTCTTTCTCATGTAGTAGTTATGTGAACCTGGAGAAGCCACTTGACTTCCAAGATCCCCAGTTTTTCATCTGTAAAAGGGGCAATAATAAACATCTATCTCACAAGGAAGCCATGAGAACTAAATGAGATAATTTAGATAAAGTGCTTGATAAACATTAAAGCATTATGTACATAGTAATGATAGCAACAACAACAATAATAAGGGAAAATTTATTCTAATAGGCTGCAGAATTAATAATAATAGCAAAATAATAGCAACAGCAATAATAGAGAAATATAGCCTATACCCAGGATAAATAGGAAAGAGCCCTTCACTACCTATCAGAGCACTGTTTAAGACATGATTGAGCAAAAGTCTAGGGCCTGAAGGCTTGAAACAATAGAACTGGGACAGTTAAACAGTCTGGGCAAACTCCCAAAGACTCCACTGTACTAAGCAAGAGAAGGAGACAAAAATAGCTACAGATCCTGGAAGTAGTGGCTAAGACTTTCAGTCAAAGAGTAAACTATGGATGAGCTGTGGAAATCAAGAGGAAACAGACCTGATAGTAGGTCATGCATTTCTCCTTCCATTTGCCCATGTGTGAAGAAAGTCACAAGGTCAACAATGTCATTTGGGGAGTCAAATCAACATGCTAGGATGAGGGTCAAAAACTCCAGCCTCTCATAGGAAGATCTCCACATGATGTCACTAAGCCATAAATTTAGTTGGCTACAAATTTCTCAAAGCATAGTTTCCCTGGTTATTTCCCCATTTACTTTCTGAGAACATAATTTGCTTTTTCTTCCCACGGGGATCCATATATCTGTTCAGGAGGAAAGAATTTATTCCTCCTCTTGAATGATCCCTAGCACATAATAGAGCTCAATATATATATATGTGTGTATATATATATATATATATATATATATATGTATATATATATATATTTAATTTTTGTATAATAATAAGAATAAACTTGAGGAGGGATCTAGTGGGAAGATTTTTTTCCCCTCTATATAAAAGAAAAACACAGATTCCCTTGGATACAAGAGATATGCAAATGTTTCTGTGAACTGCCTTAGATGCTGTGCTGCCAGAAGACTAATGGATAGTTCTAATGAGCTCTTGAACTCCCTAACAGTCTTATGCACAACAAAACTAGCATTGAATTATAGAATTAGAGAGTATAGAGCTGGAAGAGATTTGACCCATCCTCTAATTCCATCACTTTAGTTAAATAATTTTTGCTTGATATTCATGAATCAAGTTATAGGAACATTTCCTCAAGTTTCTTTAATATACCAGAGTCATGTAAGTACTTTGAAAATAGGAACATGCTCATTGGTATGAAATTTTCCAATTGGCAAAAGGAATTCATTTCTTTGGTAAAGGGTTAAAGAGAGTGACTTTGGATGGGAGCCAAATGACATAGTCACAAAGTGTGTTACACTATCACAAATTAATTGTAGGGGAGGCACAGTTGAACAAGATTGTATCAGGACATTCATGATCATATGATTTTGTCCCAACCCAAATGATAGAATTACAGATGTTAAAGGACAAATAACAGAGGTGTTAAGATTTTCACATACAAAGAATTATCTATATGTAAAATAAGCATGTGCTGTCAATGAAGTAAGATGTCTGTATCCATGTTGTTGTTGTTCAGTTGTTTTTTAATAATATCCTAATCTTGTTAGAGTAGTTGCCATTTCCTTCTCCAACTCATTTTACAGATGAGGAAATTGAGGCAAACAGGGTTAAGTAACTTGCCCAATTACATACAGTTTATAAGTGACTGAGGTCAGATTTAAACTCGGGAAGATGAATTTTTTTGACTTCAGGCATGGCTTTCTGTCCACTGTGCCACCTAGCTCCTCCCTCTAAAGTCATAGGAGATGCCTAAGCATATAGGCAGGAATCTGAGAAGAAGAATTGGTCATTATCTCTGGAATCTTGCTTAACCCTCTCCAAGGGATATTATGATTCCTGTCTTCAGGAGAATAGGATAGGGGCCAGTAGATTATTTCCTACTGAGAGGAGGGCATAAACTAGAATTACATCTGCTTTTCTTGCCTCATGTTATTGGTATAACATTGGTATATTGCATTATTTTTAGGTTTAGGAGATAAAAAGCCCCTAGCTTCCCTCATTTCTATTTCTTAAACAGGGAGGGTACCCAAATTTATACACTTCTACTTGGCCTCTTTCCACCAAATGCTAGTTACACAAAGATCACAAATTGTGAATAAGTAAACCCATTTCTTTAAGCAAATCATGGTAGAAAGAGAAGTTATGCAAATTAGAATACACCAGAAGAATAACAAGCACATAGTAGGTATTAAATAAATGCTGGCATATTGACTGAGTTTTTATTAGGTGTGAGATAAGATCTTGCCTCAAGCAAGAGAGACATCCTGATGCCATTCCAAGGGGAAATTCCCCAAAGTCCCTAGGGCAAGCTTGGAAATCAGAAACATGTTGAAATGTTGGCTTCTCCTACATGTCTGCTTTCCAAAGTCTGACTGTCTGTGTCTACAACCAGTACCCAAGAGAATCTGGAACTGCTTCTACCCTCCCTCAAAGAAGGAAGAATGTTTCTTCTCTCAAAAACTCTTGCACTACTTCTGCCGCTCACACTGTATTCCTTTCCCCAATTTAGAATCACATTTTGCAAGCAACAGGCAGCATAGAGCTCCCCCACTCATTTCCAGTTTGGTTGGAAGTTAGGTTACATATACTTTGTTAGCCCTTTATGAGATAAGGGGAAATTTGCAGTTAACCTCAACAAAATTGTAAGGAAACTAGCAACTGGCTAGCTGAAGAAAGAACTATGCCAGTATAGACCCTTTTAATTTGTAAGGTATATTCCAATGTATATTTTTGGAGAGAATTTCTTTATCAGAAATTTCTCATACCAATGAAATAATATACATAATATACAATATTGTTCAAATATATGTGAATTTATATATTTGTATAATTATGCATATATATTATATGTGTATATTTTTGCAAGCCTATTTTCTATAAATATTTTTTAAGAATAGTCACATTCTCCCAGATATAACAAAGGCAGAAGATAGTTATTAGGGGTGTCTGCTCTAGGGTAAAAGAAAGGAGAGCTAGCCTCAGCCGATCAGTAGTTGAAGTATGAAGAGGAAAACACCCAGGGATCTTGGCTGATCAAATACATGTATATATATTTGAACAGATCAGAACTCATAGAATAGAGAGCATACTTTTTAATGATAAATTGCCTAGGCTCTTTCTACATCCATGGTCCAGAATTACTTACTCTCTTTCCACACCTAATGAAAATTTCCATTTTCTCAGTGTCAGAGCAACTAGCTACTAGGAGAAAAGTTGTTAATTAAAATAGTTCCTACTGATATGTAAATGACTAATTGACTCTTAATTCTCTTTACAAAGTATTTGCATTTTTTACAAAGTATTTGTATTCTTAATCTAAATAAATCTACTGGTAGAATTTAGGCAATATAACCAAATTAAATGAAAAATTCTAAGGAAGATATTTTGGGAAATGGCATAATATGTAGACAGGCTTATCTTGCTTAGAAGTTTGTTCTGAATATCGATCCCCATAAATTATTCTGGATTTCTATAACGTATACAACTCCTACCACACAAACAAAAGATCCACACATATATTTATATATAAGTTGTAGGGTATATTCCAACCTATATTTTTAGAGAGAATTTCTTTATCAGAAACTTCTCATACCAATGAAATGATATATATAATATTGTCCAAATACATGTGAATTTACATATTTATATATATGGATATATATATGGACATATATATATTATATGTGTATATGCTTGCAAGCCTATATTTCTCTAAATATTTTAAGAGTAAATAGTAAGCTCTATTCTCTTGCTTTTTCTCTTGCTTCTTTTCATTTATTTATTTTTTTTAATTTATATTATTCTGTCCTATTCTGTCTCTGTTTCTCTGTCTTTTTCTCTGTCTCTCTTTTTCTCTCCTATATGTCTCTATCTCTGTCTCCTATCTCTGTCTCTTTTTCTTTCTCTTTCTGTCTTTCTCTCTAAGTGGGGAGCAGTAACCAGCTGTTTCAAAACTCTTTAGCAAGAATCCTCTAATGGGCACCTGTCTAATAATAAACACCTGTGGGGACTCATGATATTTTACATATATATATATATATAAACAGATCAGAACTCAGAGAATAGAGAGCATACTTTTTAATGATAAATTGTGGCTTCTGTTTCTGTTCCCAGTACTCTATGTATGTATATCTTCTCTCTGTCATTAATCTTTGCCTTTTCTCCTTTCTGTGCATATGTATTATTTACCTGACTGTGGCACATATGATTTATTATTGTAAGTTGTTCAAGTTCTAAATGGAAAGTTGTCTGATTGTTGCTCTCTGGTATTTCTCATGAAAAAAAAAAAGATTCAAATGTTTTTCTTTGGACTAAAATGCTTCCAATGTGATCAAGGCAGTTGGGGTGGTATAGTGGATGCTATGATGTTCTCCAAGAAAGGCAGACCTGAATTCAAATTCAGCCTTAATTTATTAACTATGTGATCCTGAGCAGGTGACAGTTTTTCCCCCCTCAGTTTTCTCATTTGTAAAGTGGGGATAAAAATAGCTGTCCAAGATTGTGGAGAGGATCAATTGAGATAATATTTGTAACTTTGAAAACCTTAATAGCTACCATTATGATTATGATGATCAGAGTATATGTTAAGTCTGTATTGCTTAATCAATCAACTTACACTTCTGCTTTCAAAGAAAGACCTATGATAGTATGAATTGCTTGGTTTTTGTTGTTGTTTAGTTATTTCAGTGATGTCTGATTCTTTGTGACCTCATTTGGGGTTCTCTTGATAGAGGTACCAGAATGGTTTGGCCATCTCTTTCTCTACCTCATTTTACAGAGGAGGAAACTGAGGCACGGGGTTAAGTGATTTGTCCAGGGTCACACAACTAGTCAGTTTCTGGGGCCAGATTTGAACTCATATCTTTCTGATTACAAGTTCAGTGCTGTATTGTGCCACTTACCTGCCCCAAGTTGCTTGATACAATTTTGCAAAACATATTTTTGCCCAAGAATTAAGGTTGCAGGTTCATGACTTTACTGAGGTATGTTTAAAAGATTCATATGTTCATGGGAGGCATTTTGCTAAAATATTTAGCACTTAGCTAATCCCTGTTTCAGTTGACAAATGGGTAAATCCTTTATCAATTTAGTAGAGGTAAGATGTGTGTGCTCACATAAGATATGCATGTTTACATGTGTTGTCTAAATATATAGATATGGCTCATGGAAGGTATATGCATGTATTTTTGGAATGTGACCTACTTAGCTCTGAAGAAGACTGATATTTGCTGCATTGAAAAGACTAGGTGCTTATTCTTTTCCTTGACTATTTCCAAAAGTGTTATTAGGTTAGATTTATATATTTTTCACTCCTTCAAATATGCTGGTTTATCAATGTGATTTTTACATATTCAAACAAAAATGGTTTCCTTTGCTAATGCTTTTTAACTTAGATGGGGATCATAACCCTTTTTTTTTTTTTTTTTTTACAAATTACTGGCTACACAAAAATCTATCACAAATAGTGACTAGTTATTGAATGCATTTATAACAAAAACAGGAGAAGTAATACAAATTAGAATATTCCATGAAATACATAAGATTAAATGAACTCTCCAGATGGGAGTGAGATTTTTCAGCTCAAGTCAAGACAAAGAGACCACAATTTCAGCAAAGGGGAAATTCTCTTTCCAAAGTCTCTAAGGGAGCAATCTAGACACCAGGGACATATCAAGGAGTCAGCTTCCTCTCTATATCTGCAGCTTCCAAAGTATGTCTTTCTCTTCCTAAGAATGTCCCATGCATATTTCTCTCCTAAGAGCTGTACCAACTCTGCCCCTCTTACAGACTAAAGTGTTATTTAGGCATTCTCTTCACTAAATGAGTCACATTAAGAGTCACATCCCTTACTAAAAAAACAACGGGACACAAACTCTCCAGACATGGATGAAAGTACTATTACATTCATCTTTGGATTTATACGTAGTATCTGAATGGCCATTACTCACATATGGGTCTTTTCTGCCAAGAAGCTACAGGTTCAATATACTCTCTAGCATCCTATCTGCCCCATTGATATGTTAACTTTTAATAGTCAGACTATACAATTGAATAAGTTAAAGTTACTTAATGGACTAGTATAAGAAGAAAATTAGTATTAGGATACAACCACCTTTGTAACATAGTTACAATCTAGCTATCTCTGAACCTTATGACACATGAACACATTTTTTTCTTTCAATCCCTATTACTCCATATAATGACTAGTTTCTGCTTGCCCCTAATTTTATACATCTTCCTTATTCCTAACACAACTGTCTCACAATGTTTATTCCCTCCTATCCTCCTTAACTTCTCCCAAGAAACCTTCTTTTGGCATCTACATGCCTCTTCACTTACCAGTCCAAAAGTAAATACCTCATAGAGAATTTAATTCTGATCTTTACTATGAAATTTCTTTCACCTTTGTAGATCTCTGAATTGAAAGATCCCATGTCACTTCCAATTCCATCCCTGAGTTTCTATTTTATTTTTACATTTAGTTTCTAGGAACTTCCCTTTCAGGGAAGGGAGAATTCTGATGAATTTTTTCCTATTCAATTTTTTTTAACCTCTTAACCTCTATCCCAGTGACTGGATTTGCATTATATAGTGGAACTGTAGGTCAGGTATTGCAATCACCATTATGAGTCTGACCTAAGGAAAATGCTTTACTCAGTTCTCCATCAGTTCAGGGATAGTGTTGCTTGGATTATCTGATCAAAATAATCAAGGCCTGTACAATTAAAATGAGGTTCTATAGAACCACATTCCATGGGACTGAGGTCTCTGACTGACCTCTAGTGGACTATTTCCCACTTCCTTCTTCAAAGGCTCATTCCTTTTTTGATGACCCAAGGACCATAGACATTATTGAGTCACATGATTTAGGGTTCTACACATAAAATTAGAACCATGAACCAGTACTTCAAATCACTTCAGATCAACAAATATTGCACCTACAATGCAGAAGAAACCATTTTGTCAATGCTTGGAAGCTAAACAGTTGCCAATAGTATGAATTTGGGCCTTATATAATAAAAGGAACCCTCTAAGAAACTTTCAGTAGCTCTTGGTTCAGTATTTGTTCTTACTTCTAGTATTCAAATAAATCATCTAATTGAAGGATTGTTTGTGAATTCTACTGGATAACCTAGCATGAGGTGGCCTGCTAAATGGATTTTAAACCCTGTATTAAAAATCTCATTAAAATGTTCAACAGAACCCCTTATTCCTATCCTATATCATTCATAACCTATGAAATGCATATTCATGAATTCAAACAAAAGTCTTGTACCCTCTTTTATACTTAGCATTGAAGTTGCAGAAAATTGTGTTCCAAATGGACTATCAAGTGTTGAATAGAACTCCACCTCATATCTCTGGTGGGTACCTGGTGATATGTGCCCCCATTATGGATGCTGTTTAATCAACTGTAGCACTTCCTAGCTTATCATCATGAAACCCAAATAAATCTGATCACTGGAAAAAGTGTGGGACTTGACATCCTAGAATAGTCTCAAAAATATTAAAGTTTCTTATCATTGCCCTTAGTACATGGGTGGGATAGAACAGCTTGTTTGTACAGAACCATATGTGTGAGTTAAAAGGAGCATTGTTAGGGTCACCTTTATGAGGCATTCTTCTATGATTCTTATAATAAGTGGTTACAATTTCTGTAATTATTTCCCGAGCCTCTATTATATTATTATTTCATCCAAAATAAGGGGAAAATAATCTATCTTCATGATTTTGTTGATGATTTGGTTCCTATGTGATACTGCCAATATGGGGATGCTTCTCCATAAATGGAAAGAAAGAGGAAGATCTTCTGAAATGATTCAAATGAAAAGTACTAGGATGGATATGATATGACATCATCTTTGTTTCCTTATGAACAAATTAAAAAACAAAAACAAATACTACATGACAAATTCTCACCTAAAAAATGGAGATACACATAGGAAAAGAAAACAGACCCTGTTATCAAGAAACTCATATTGTAATTGGAGAATACATTTATGAAAATTCTGTTGAGAAATAGAGAATTCTAGGATTCTTAAGTTCAATAGCAGGGTAGATGGAAATGCTCAAGCATCCTTAGGGCACAGCAGTGTGTTTGCCTTGTGGGGAACCTTGAAAGGACTGACCCATCACAATTGGGAAATGGAGAGAGGTACTATGATTTTAAGTGGAGTGGGTAGTATATTGTGTACATTATTCCAAAAATTGTGTAAAGTTCTGGAAATACAAAAAAAAAAAAAAAAAGGCAGAAAAAAGATAATTTCTGCTCTCATTCTAATGCAGAGAAACTGTGCAAGGAAATTGAAAAGAGTGGGGTATTATGGCATAGAAATGCTGGAGAGTCAGAAGTGGAGCCTGAAGAGGAATGAAACTTTGGTCCAGGCATCTGCCTTAAAAATGGAAGTTGGGAGAATTAGTTATCAAAGGGAGTATCTATTATGTGAAGTCCATGGATGGAGTGAGGTTCCAAAGTAAGGAGGTTTCTGGGATATTTTAGAGAAAATTGGGATGAGTCAGGAATGCAAACTGGAAAGGAAAGAGACAAGACCCAAAATAACTTTGTAAATATCTCACATATTTAAAAAAAATCATTGCTAAGGAAAGAGCATTTTTCTCACTCCTTTACAATATTCACATGATTTTTTTAAAACAAATTTGGACTAATTGCCATTCGATTCATCCACTGCTCAACCGATCAACAGCCTGTCTTTGGCTTGACAAAATCTTGTGAGTAAGTTCCCTTCTTCCTCCATTCTTAAGTATGTCAAAAGACTTCAATAATTGTTTAACATTATGCTTCCATTGCAGATTCCTTCTCTCCAGGTAGGTGATGCAGTGTATAGAGTTCTAATCCTGAAGTCAAGAAAATCTAAATTCAAATCTGGCCTCAGATACTTACTAGCTTTATAATAATAAAATAAAGGTAGTATTGATGCATGCTTTTTTGCTGGCAGATGATTGTGCTCTTAATGCAGCCTCCAAAGCTGAGATGCAATGAAGAATGGATCAATTTTCTGCTACTAGTGCTAATTTTGGCCCAACAATAAGAAAACACAGGTTCTCCATCAACCAGCACCATACCATCCATATGTGGAACTATCAGTTACAGAAAATGAAGTTTTGATTGCTGTGGATACCTTGGCAGTATACTTTCCAGGGATGTACATACTGATTATGAAATTGACACACAAATTGTCAGAGCTAACTCAGGTGTTTGAGAGGCTCTGAAGGAAAGTATGGGAGAAAAGAGATACTAGACTGACTACTGATTTGAAGGTCTACAGAACTGTTATGCTGACCTCTTTGTTGTATGCCTGTAAAACCTGGATGGTATACCAATATCATGCCAAGAGACTGAATCATTTCCATTTGAATTGTCTTTGGAAGATTCTGAAGATCACCTGGCAGGATAAGATACCAGAAGCTGAGGTTCTTTCTCCAAGTAAACAGCCAAGCATTTAAATTCTACTGCAGAGAGCATGGCTCTAGTTGGGCTCGCCACACTGTATGAATTCCACATGAATACTTGCCAAAAAGACTATTTCATAGTGAACTCACACAGGGCAAGTGCTCACAAGGTGATCAGAAAAAGTGATACAAGGACATTCTCTAAGTCTCTCTTAAGAATTTTAGAATTGATTGTATGATATGAGAGACACTGACAGAGGACTGCCCAGCATGGGGTAAGCTCTCATCAGAGAAAGTGCTGTGATCTCTAAGTGAAACAATTAAACAATTTCCTTTTAATCTCAACTGGAAGCTACAAACCTGTATCTCACACATGTATATGGTTCGGTGTACTAGATTGAAGATCTGAAGACCTAAATTGGAACATGAGGATCAAAGATGTGAAGAGTTAAAATTGAAATAATCCCAAAGATCATCTATTCCAACACATTCATGAACAAGAATCTTTCCCCACCTTAAGATGATCTCTTCTGGAAGACTTCCACTGATAGAGAATCTACTTCCCAAAGAATTCCATTCAACTTTAGGCCTTTTGGTAAGGAAATTCTTTCCTTATATCAAGCCTAAATCTTCCTTCCATTCACTCATTGCATCTAGTTCTGCTCTTTGAGGCTAAACAGAAATGTACTCCTCTTCCACATAACAATTCTCTGACCACCTGAAGATAGCTGTCATATACCCTCTAAAATCTCTTCTTTAGCCTAAATAATCTAAATCTTTTAATTAATCTTTTCAAAATATGTTCTACAGTCCTTGACCTTTCTATAGTCTTTGACACTGTCAATCAACTTCTTCTTGATATTCTCTTTATATAAGTTTTCCAAACATAATTCTATGATTCTCCTCCTACCTATCTCACAGTTCCTTTTCTATCTCGTTTGCAGTATCTTTATTAAGATCATATCTACTAGTTATGAATATTCCCCAGGACTTTGTCCTGAATCCTCTTTCCTCCCTTTGTACTATTTCACTTGGTGATCTCACTATTTTGCATGGATTCAGTTATCTCTATACTGATAAGACCTTCAGTCTCAAATTTCAGATATCTACTGTGTCTTAAACATCTTGAACTAGATGTCCTAGACAACTTAAACTTAACCAATTTTCATTCCCCTAAACCCTCCCCTCTTCTGAATTTCCATATTATGTCAAGGACACCACCATTTTTCCAGTTAACTAGACTGACAATCTAGGCATTATTCTCAACTCCTCTCTTTTTCACACACAATAATCCATCTATTACCAAGATCTATTCATTCTATCTTCATATCTCCATGATATCATTAGTTCTCTTTAAAAACAAAGGATGATCAGCAACAGTATTAATTGAATTAGTATGTTGCAATGGAAAGAGTGCTGGACTTGATGTCTAAAGAGGTGGGTTGGAGTTTTAGAATCCTAGAATCTCAGAATCTCAGAGGTTGAAAGGGATCTTCAAGATCCTCCAATCCATTCCATATCTGAACCATAACCACATGCACAACAGAACCACTTTTACTCCTCATTTCTTGTCTTACTATTTTTATTCATATATTTTTGCTTCATTCTTCTTCTTCTCTTCTTCTTCTTCTTCTTCTTCTTCTTCTTCTTCTTCTTCTTCTTCTTCTTCTTCTTCTTCTTCTTCTTCTTTTTCTTCTTGTTCTTGTTCTTGTTCTTGTTCTTCTTCTTCTTGTTCTTCTTCTTCTTGTTCTTCTTCTTCTTCTTCTTCTTCTTCTTCTTCTTCTTCTTCTTCTTCTTCTTCTTCTTCTTCTTCTTCTTCTAATATTTTCTCTACCTTTTGTCATCCTTGCCCAAATTCTGTTATTCCCTGATCCCAATCCAGGTTCATGATTTTTTTCACACGATTATATATTCTTAATTTAAAATATTCCTCTATATACACATGGTTCAAATTCCAAATTCTTCCAAATTCAAGTCAGAGTCCAATACTACTGATTATCAGGCATATGACCTTCTTGCATTAAGATCACTCTATTTAATTCTCTACTATGTACATTTCTTTATAGACATCTAAGAGTATGAATTGCATTATTATTCTCTTTTTGAACATTGGCTTCCATGAATCACTTCCTGATCTTCTGAAATTCTTCATGCTATATTCTTCTTGGTTCTATATTCTTCTGGGGTTCCAGGATAGTCAAATCAAGATAGGCAGTTTTTTATCTGTACTATCCTCACTGATTTAAGGCCCTGTTGATTAGAATCAGGTAAATAAGTCTATATCAACCATTGTTATAGGCACTCCATCTTTTGCCAAGAGAAAAATCTTACCTATGTTTTTAACTATGGTTCCTGTCAGTTTCTGCTTCCTCCTTCCTTTCTTCCTGCTCCTCTTCTTTCTCCTTCCCCTCCTCCTTCACTTTCTCTTCTTCCTCTATATTCTCTTCCACTTCCTTCTCTTCTTAAATCTCGTTGTAATTCTCCTTCTTTTTCTTCTTTTTTCCCCTCCACCATCCCTCTTCCTTTACCTCCACTTCCTCCTCCTCCTCCACTCCCTTTTTCTCTTCCTGCTCTTCCTTTTTTTCTCCTCCACTTCTTTCTTCTTCCTCTTACTTCTCCACTTCCTCTTCTTCCTCTTCCTCCTTCTCCTCTTCCTCCTTTTCCTTTTCTTTCTCCTTCTCTTCTTCCTGCTCATCCTCCTTCTCTACTCCCTCCTATTCCTGTCCCTCTTCCTCCCTATTTTATCCAAATTGAAAATGCAGGAACACCTCACAAATCAGATCCCACTCTGATCTGGGAAGAAAAACTTGACCTTTTCTATTTCCAACCTAGGCTAGTTGTCCCATACCTTAGAGGACCTAATGATGCTCCAGCTCCCCAAGGATTCACTATATTAATGTTGAAATTAGTATGGACACTATCTCAAAATTCTTAAGCTTAAGCTATCAATCAATCTTAACCTCCTCAGTAGCAGGGATTTATAAGTATGTACCAACATGCTTGGCAGATGCCATTTTCTTAGCTATTCAGTTCCTAAATATGCTTTTCCCTTTTGAAGCCCCTATCCCTTATTGGTAATGCTGATGAAATTAATAATGATGATGATTACTATAATAACTCACATTTATGTAGTATTTTAAGATTTGTAGAATACTTTGAATAAATGATCTTATTTGATTCAATAAGCATCAAAGAAAATTATGATCCCCATATTACAGATAAGTAAACAACAATCCCTGTTCTCAAGGAACTCACAGTCTAATGGGAAAAGATGAAAAAGTAGGAAATATAGAACATGTAACTGTAAAAAAAAAAAAAAAAAAAAAAGGGCATCCTTACAGACATATAAATACTATACCATGAGAATGCAGAGATGATTTCTGGATGAGAGAAACAGAGAAAATGTTACAAAGAGGTTTTTGTTTAAGTTGACAAAAATAGAATTCAATAGGTAAAAATATATTGGGGAGAGAGAACATTGCACTGGGGGAAAAGAGTTATATCCTAAATCTTTAAAGTCTTGTTATCTGCATGATGACAGTAGATGATAATAGAATAATAATTACATAAATTGATCCCTGTTAAAATATTGGCTGGAGAAGGAAATGGCAAATCACTCCAGTATATTTGCCAAGAAAATGACAAATAAGGTAACAAAGAACTGGACACAAATGAAACAATTGAATCACTACAACAAAATATAGTCTAGTTGATATTTTAACTTTCCTAGATAATTTGAGAGTCTGAGCTGTATTCCTTCCTTTCCTTCTAGACAAATTAATTCAGCCTTGAAATGTGCTTTCCAAGTATTGTTTTACTAATTTATCCATTCTTTAGTTTTGCCCTAGCATGGCTGTTCTTAGCTTTGATGATAATTATGATGAGGTCTTGAGTAACTAGTTGTGACTGGCAGAGAAAGTATTGACGGAATTATTCCTTCCAGCAAGCAGGGAGGGGTACTAATAGGATCAATTTAATTTTCTAGTCCCACCCTTTTGTGGAGGTGGTCCAGTCAGAAATACAAGTTATATCAAATTCCTGAGGTTAAATTTCCCCTATAAATCTATGCATAGCTCACACTATCTTTGCTAAATTTCTTTTGAGTCAGTCCACCATGACACTCTGTCTTCTAGTGTCTTTCTCCTCTTCCTCCCCCATGCAACATGATGTCTCTGCACTCATTCCCCATCATGCCTATATTCTTTCTCCTTGTAGCTAACTAACTCTTTTAGCATGCTAAACCCTTTTATAGATTTATCCTGTCAATAAAGGGCAGTCTCCAATCTCATAGGGTGTTCTCTTTCTCCTAGCTAATTATGAATTCCACTAGGAAAATTGTCTTTTCCATCATTAATTGTTAAAACTCCTTTCTTTTCTAACTACATGTTTTCCCAACTCTATTTTATATTTACTACTCCTGGATCTATTGAACCTCTTCATTTTGTCTGTGAACTCATCTCCTAAATAAATCTTCCTTTTGTCAAAGAGAATGGCCACTGTGAATTTTTCACATGACTGAATTCGAACATTTGGTGCCTATAATCTTGTCATTTGGTATTAAACTCCAAACACATCATTTAGAGCTAGGAATTGTTCACCTACTAGCAATTACTGGATTAAATCATGAGCTTGGAACTTATAGGAAACATTTGACCTGTGAGGTAAAACATTCCTAGTCTGACATCTTTTCTGGTGCTGATGTGATCTAGGATGTGGAGTTTGTTATCAAATGATGGGGTTTGGTCATGTGAAGAATTCACAATGAACATTTTCTTTGTCAAAAGGTAAATTTATTTAGGGGAATAGATTATAGACAAAATGAAGGGATACATTAGACACCAGGGATGGTAAATATGAAAGAGTAGGACAGCATTTGAAAGACAAATTCCTCAGTGGAACTATCCAGTAGAAACATAGTATCCCATGAGGTTGGGACATACCCTTAGCTGGCAGACTAAATCTTGGAACGGACTTAGCACTCTTAAAGAGTTAGCTGTGCAAGGAGGAAAATTGGGGTTGGGAAGTGTAGTGGAGTTAGGAGAGATACTACATGGCATGGGGGAAGGGAAAAGACCCTTTAGGCAGAATTCTATGGAGGGCTGACCCAAAGAAAGGTAGCAGCTATGGGATGGCCCGCAAGTAGGCTTTATAGGGAAAATTTAGCCTCAGGGCATGACTGGGTTTTTTACAGAAGAAAGATTGAATAATCTGGAAAGGGAAATCCAGTTAGATAAGGAAGGGCTCCAATAGAGAAAAAAGACAACCCAGTCCAGAGAGATAGGAGATTAAGAACAAGATGGTTGAGAAAAGTATTAAGAATAGTATTAGAGGTTTTCAAAGGATAATAAATAAAGAGCAGAGATAGTGTGGGATTAACTGAATGATGATTCTCTCATAGGAATATGACCTAATTATAATTTGAGACTTTATAATAAATTGAGCTATAGCTAAAAAGCTGCAGGGGTTTGATTGCCTTGAACAGACTTTCCCCTCCTGTTTCCCACCACCTCTTAATTAGCATTTAAGTACTTGTTTTAAAGGTGATGATGGCTTTGAATTCTCTCATCAGAGGGTATCTGCTTATATAGCAGTTCTCTAGGGAAATTTAAATCAAGAGTTTATTATTATTGATTTCTTTTGTTTCTGAGATTTCCAGGTTTAGAGAGTAAGCCTGGACTCCCCCAAGCAATGGAGAGAAGGTCAAGGGGAGGAACTTCTGTTCTGTTTAATCTTGTATTTTGCAGTTTATGTTTTGCACTCATTTTACTGACAAACCCCTTGTCAGATGGGAGATGCCCTTTCTTTCGATTGTAATAAACTCCTTTTTGCTTTTACTTATTCTAAGAATCTTTGATTGTTTTTGTGATTGCTACTGTTCCACATAGGGGTTTGGTATAAATTGGATTTCTGAGTGCACACAGTAAGTTGGAACTATACACAACCTTTGCAGAAGATGATGCTATAAGGTTAAACTGACCCCCATCATACTTTCCCCAGCTTGCCTCAAGGAGTAATTTTATCTGTACTTCAGGCTCCGCATAACTGACCCTTAACTCTAGACTTCATGAATTATATACCACTTAGAAAATTATCATAATAATAGTAGCAGCTCTGTAAATAGAAGGAATACTGAATTAAAAGTAAAAGGACCTGATGTGAAGGTCATCTTTGATATGTATTATTTGTACAATCTCAGGCAAATCACTTTAGCACTCCTGGTATTAATTTTCTCATTTATTAAAGGATGGAGTTGAAATAGATGATACCAAGTTCTAAATCTTATGATCTATAATGACTCATATTAAAATATTTTAGAATTTACAAAAGTACTTTGCTCATAGTAGCCTTGCGAAATATGTAGCACAAATACTATTATAACCATTTCAGAGATGAATAACTGAAGCTCAGAGAGATTAAATGATTTTCCCAGACAAAGTTCTTCTGTATTCATGGGATATTTGTGTGATGGATACTGTTCAGGAATCTCTCAAAACACAATGCCCTCTACCCAATTCTGTTAATTCATATGAGGACAAATGATATAAGCAGAAGGAAGTTAGAAATCATGCCTAAAGATAATGAAGCCCTGGCAAAGATTTGGAGATTTTACGTGTCACATGACACCAAAAAGAGTCTCATATCAATGGGCTTTGGGGTTTAGATTATAGTAGATCAGATGGCTCCAAAGAATAGAAGTAGGGCAGATGTTAAGCTCTAGAGGACTATGGAGGTAGTAGCAAGTCAAATGGTAAGGATTTTCATTTTGTCAGAATATAAAACATTGTTGACTCTTCTCATTCAAGCTGTGGGAGTAGTCAAGAAGCTTCAAATTTTTCTGGAGTAGCCCAGGGGAAAAGGAAAAGAGAAGGGGAAAAGGCAGGAGGGAAAGAAGATTGTAGGAGTCAGCAAGTCTTTCCTTTCCTTAGAGGATGTATTCTTAATCTTTTTTGTTGACAGTCTGCTGAAACCCATGAACCCTTTCTAAATAAAAACAAAATACCTAAGAATACAAATGAAATAAAAGGTTAGTGAAAATTAAAATCTATTTTTTTCTTATCCAGGTTCATGGAACTTTTGAACTCTATCCACAGACCCTCTTAATTTTGTGGATCCAATTTTATTATTGTTCAGTCATTCAAGTCATATTCATTCAGTCATAGCATGGCAGACCCTTCCAACTTCTACTATCTCTTGAAATCTGTCCAAGTTTATGTTTTCTGTTTCCATGACATTATCTATTTATCGCATCCTCCTTTGTTTTCTGCTTTCAGTCTTTTTCAACATCAGGGTCTTTTTCCAATGAGTTCTGTCTTCTCATTATATGATAAAGTATTTAAGTTTCATCTTTAGTATTTGACCTTCCAGTAAATTAATTTCTTTAAATATTGAGTGATTTGATCTCCTTGCTATACAAGGGACTCTCAAAAGTCTTCTCCAGAACTACAAATTAAAATAGTTGATTCTTTGGCATTCAGCTTTTCTTACAATTTAACTCTCTCAGCCATATATTGCTCCTGGAAAAACATAGCTTTGATTATATAGACTTTTCTTGGCAAGATGATATCTTTGCTTTTCAGTATGCTGTTCAGATTTGTCATAGCATTTCTTCCAAGGATCAGGTGTCTTTCAATCTCATGACTGCAGTTGCTTTTTCAGTGATCATTGAGCTCAAGAATATAAATTTTGGTAGTGATTCTGATGCGGTACTAGTGGTTGAGAAGAGGAATGAGAATTGAAGTGGGGAATCCCCTCTGGTAGGGGCAAGTCCAATGTGAAAGAATTTACAAACCCAAAATCTGAATAGCAAAAGGGATTTTTATTGGCACTGAGAAGCCAGCTTTGCTAGGAAGACAAACTTCTTAGTGGCAAGGTCCTATCAGGGAAAATGGCAAAGGTTAACACTGAGAAGAGAATATCTTCATAGTGGGCAAGAGTCCTGGCAGGAAGCTGTGCCAAGAAGAGAGGTTCCTTAGCAAAGAAAATTCCTGTTTTGGACTTCTGCAGAGATTTGGAGTTCAGAATTGCCTTTTATTAGCAGTCTGAGGCTAGGGCTTCCATCCAAAATTGAAAGAGAATCCCCAAATCACTATTGATCAGAGAAATGCAAATTAAGACAACTCTGAGGTATCATTACACACCTGTCAGATTGGCTAAGATGACAGGAACAAATAACGATGAATGTTGGAGGGGCTGTGGGAAAACTGGGACACTGATACATTGTTGGTGGAGTTGTGAAAGAATCCAACCATTCTGGAGAGCAATCTGGAATTATGCCCAAAAAGTTATCAAAATGTGCATACCCTTTGACCCAGCCATACTACTACTGGGCTTATACCCCAAGGAACTACTAGAGAAGGGAAAGGGTCCTGTATGTGCCAAAATGTTTGTGGCAGCCCTTTTCATAGTGGCTAGAAGCTGGAAGATGAATGGATGTCCATCAATTGGAGAATGGTTGGGTAAACTATGGTATATGAATGTTATGGAATATTATTGTTCTATAAGAAATGACCAACAGGAGAAATACAGAAAGGCTTGGAGAGACTTACATCAACTGATGCTGAGTGAAACGAGCAGAACCAGAAGATCATTATACACTTCAACAATGATACTGTACGAGGATGTATGCTGATGGAAGTGGATTTCTTCAACATAGAGAAGAACTAATCCAATTCCAATTGATTAATGATGGACAGAACCAGCTACATCCAGAAAAGGAACACTGGGAAATGAATGTAAACTGTTATTTTTACCTTCTGAATCCAATTCTTCCTGTGCAACAAAAAAATTCGGTTCTACACACATATATTGTATCTAAATTATACTGTAATATATTTAACATATATAAGACTGCTTGCCATCTGGGGGAGGGGGTTGGGGGAGGAAGGGAAAAAATCTGAATAGAAGTAAGTGCAAGGGATAATGTGGTAAAAAATTACTCATGCATATGTACTGTTAAAAAATGTTATAATTATAAAATAAAATAAAAAATTAAAAAAAAAATAATAAAAAAAAAAATAAAGGAATATGATATCTAAAAAAAAAAAAAAAAAAAAAAAAAAAAAAAAAAAAAAAAAAAAAAAAAAAGAAAGAGAATCCCTTTAATGTTGTCAATACCCCCAGGCCTAGATTTCCACTTGAAAAGAGAGTACATATTTTGGAGTTTCAAACCACTCAATAGGAATATCAAGCTGAGATCTCCAACTCAATGAGACCACTTAACTGGGAGTTCCAGCTACAGAGAGTGGCCCAGGCTAATCTTCAAGTCAATAGAGAGTGCAACTAGTCCCACCAAGATTTCCAACTGAATGAAACCACTTATCTTGATTCTCTGAGGTGGGCCTCTGCCAGAGAAGTTTATCAGAGTTCACCCCCATTGCTTTCCCCCAAAGTCAAGGGGGATATAATTTGCATCAATTCCATTTCTTCTCTATTTTAAGAACCTTTATCTTAGAGGTCATGGGTACCATGATGTGTATGGACTATACATACTTAACACCTTTGATAGAATTCAAAGATCCAACTGTTATATGCAAGTCACCTTGCTAGGTACTAAACAGTAAAAATAAGAATTGTCCATGACTGAAAGGAACTTTCAGCCTATTAGGGGAGTTATCAACTGCTGTGACTTTAGACAAATCAAATAACCAATCGAGGACTAAGTTTCCTCACTTCAAAGGAGATTGATATGGGAAAGGAGATTGGATTATGGGATTCCTGAGCTTCTTTCTAGATCTCATGACTGCAATTCCATTCTTTCTCTAAATTCTTTGAAATTTGTTTTCTCAAAATCTAGAGTGTGTCATTCCTAAGCTTTTTTTTTCTTTCAGTATGATTTTTATGATGTAGTAGTCACTACAATCAATCAGCAGTACCAATTAATGACTATGTACAAGATACTGTATTTGAGTCATGTAAAGGGCAAGAACTCAGTATGATTGATTTAACCCTACAAGAAGTTGTTAATTCAGTGGAATTGATAAGACAATGATTATCTAGTTTAGCTTGTGAATTCTCTAGCTCAGTATGATTGATTTAATCTTACAACAAATAATGGTTCCCTAGTGATATAATGATTGGTTTATACTCAGTATACTGTAATGATATAATTGTAATAGAGTATATAAACTGGGGACAAGCTCAGCTAGAGACAGACTTCAAGATAGAGACCCACTCTCCTGCTTCCTCTACTGAAACCAAGACCCATTCCAGAGGGCCTCCAGAAAGCTAGCCCAGCCCCGATGAAATGAGACAGACTGTGAAGGAGATAATAAAGACTTTGGACTTTATCCCTGACTATTCTCGTGGTGATTATTCTGCTGAAAGGATGGCTGGTCCCAAGACCTCTAGAAAGCAAACCAGGACATTACAGAGCCAGGTATATAAAATATTAAAATATGTACAAAAACATGTGTACTCCCTGTCCACACAAAGTTCACATTCTACTGGAAACAAAAACTTTTTTTTTTTTTAAAATATCTAAGAGGCAATAGGAAGCTACTGAAATCTCCAAGATTCTCATTTCTCTTGCTACCTATGACCTAAAGCAAATACTTAACCTCCTTGGGCTCTTTTTTATTTCTTTACCTATAAAATGAAGGTTAGACTATATGACCTCCAAATATATATAATGTTATAAATAGAAAAGTTCTGAGACAGTTATTGTGGAAAATAAGCTGAAGAAATAATTGTTGTTTAATAATTTAAGTCATTACTAAGTATGTTTGATGGATACAGAAAAGCAATGTTTTTTGTTTGTTTTTGTGAGGCAATCAGAGTTAAATAACTTGCCCAGGATCATACAGCTAGTAAGTGTCCAATGTCTGAAGCCAGATTTGAACTCTGGTTCTTCTGACTCTAGGGATGGCACACTGTACCACCTTGTTGTCCCTGGACAATATAATTTAAATATTTAAAACATCTCTAACATTTATTCAAGGGAAAGGATTTTTTTTGTTTGTTTGTTTTTAAGAAAGTCCTGAATTATTTAGGTAATTGCATCAACTTGTCACTTTTTGGAGTGTAAATACATTTCATCAAAGTTATTCATTGATTAAATAGAAGAGGAAGAGGGGAACAAGAGTATCTGACAAGGAAATTTAAAACTCCTTTTGAGAGTCAAGAGAGATTGTAGTAGGAAAACCCAAAGACGAAGCAATTTGCCCAACTTTATAAATAGCAAAGGCGCAATAAACAGAGATGACCTGGCCTGAAAGAGATGTCCTATCATAAAGCTGAGCGAAATGGACTAAGCCATTTTTATCCCCACTTGGACCTTAATTTTCTCTTCTGAAATATGGGGAAGTCATACTAAATAATACATAGTGTACTTTCTGACTTCAAAAATAAGACTTTATAAAGTGTTCTTACATTTTCTCAGTCCCATAAAGCCACTATATTTTCATTTGTTTCCTTTGTTTCTGTAAGCCATTACCAAAAGCATTAATTGATGCTTTGAGAGATTTAGATGATAACCTTGCATAATTTCATAAGAGATGAGAAATTGCTAAAAATCTGTTATTAGGATTAATGAAGTTTTTAAGAAGTTAAAAATATTAAAGTTGTAGCAGAGGAAAGTTAGAGTATGTTTCTTTTGTTTCTGATTCTTAAGTAAACATTGAGACTTAATTCTACATGGAAGAGATAATAAAATTGATTACAGTTGATAAATTAGAATTAAAATGGAATTGATTATATTTGATAAATCATTTTTCTCAAATCTCTTCAGATTTGAATGAATAGTTTTAAGAGGTTAGTGCAGGTCATCGAGACTAGGTATTTTGCTATCAGTGCCATTGTGATTGCTTTGCATAACTAGGTGATATGGATGAATCATTAAGGGAAAGCCCCAAATTTCTTCCTTCTTAAGGTTTTCATATAATCTCTGAATATAAGGGTGACATAAAAGTCCATTGGGAAAACAAAACCCTACCCAGAGAACAAATGACTTAAAATGACAGGTATTTCCTTTAAGCAATTCTTTACAAGC
This sequence comes from Sminthopsis crassicaudata, assembly GCF_048593235.1. Lineage (NCBI taxonomy): Eukaryota > Metazoa > Chordata > Mammalia > Dasyuromorphia > Dasyuridae > Sminthopsis > Sminthopsis crassicaudata. The sequence goes on from NC_133620.1 coordinate 159,284,545, forward strand.
ATTTTCTGAAGCTGTTTCTCTAATCATTTTGGTACTTTTATTAATGAGAGAACAAGTTGAACTTGACAATATTTTTACTTCCTTGTTTTCAAGCACATGTTCCTGAAAATTCAATTGTTTGGTCTCACTGTAAAGGTTATACTTGTTTTCAATTGAGCAAATTCCATTCAATCATTTTAAAATGAGGAATTGATGAACCTAGGGATACAGATGTGGAAAAAGGAAAAGAAAATAATAATATCCTCATGATGCTTTAAAGTTTGCAATATAATGGATCATTTGGCCAATAGGAATTAATTTAAGTGAAATAGGTATTGTAAGTATTATTATTGCCACCATTTCAGAGATGACGAAATTTAGTTTCAGAGACATTAAGTGAATTATTCTTAGATATGCAGCTAGTAGGTGTCAGAAGTAGGAGCTGAAGTTAGATTTTTTTTCTTGATGTTAAATCAAGACATCTAAACCCATTGTATCACTCTTGCCTCCCATGAAAATGTATTTGTCCTACTTGGTAAATAATTTGTGACTGTTTTTCTTTTATTTTCCTCCTTCCCTTAAAGAATGCTATGAGCTCTAAGCCTTCTCATTTCATGGCTAAACATCCCTAGTTCTGGGATCATAAATTTAAAATTTTAGTTGTTATTTAATTGTTTGACTCTTTATGATCCTTTTTGGGGTTTTCCTGCTATTTTCTATTCCAGACAAGGAAAATGAGGCAAATAGATTTAAATGACTTGCCACACCACTAGTAAGTATCTGAGGTCAGATTTGAAGTCATGAACAGGAGGAGTCCTTCTGACTCCAGGTTCAGCATGCTATCTACTGTGCTACCCCAGATTTAAAGTTAAAATATTTCTAAGTCCAGTTCTTAAACCCCTAGCTACCCCAAATTTAAAGTTAGAAGAAACCTATACAGTCATTGAGTCCAATCTATTTATTTTACAGATAAAGAAACTGAGATACAGAAAAGTTATAATGATATAATTATTGTCTGAGGTAGAATTTAAATCTAGGCCTTCCTGATTCCAAGTCCAGTGATCTATTCACTAAATATGATAAGAAATGAACTCAAAGCCCTTCTCTTATCCTTTTTACTCTTCTCTGGATAGTTTCCAGTTTATTAATGATGATAGATGTGTAAAACCAAGGTCCAGTTTACTGTTCCTGTGTACTTTGGATCATTTCCAGTTTGTCTGTAAAGATATGAGTAACATTTTATATTTAAATTCATTTTGGAAGAAAGGAAACAAACATTTATTAAACACCTAATATGTGACAGCCATTGTGCTAAGCACTTTATAAATATTTCATTTAATCATTTAACTAATTTTAAATCAAGTATTTAATTAATTAAATTTCATTTAAAGGTGCTATCATTATCCCCATTTTACAGTTGAGGAAACTGAGGAAGACAGAACTAAAATGGAGACAGATTTGAACTCAGACCCATCCTGACTTCAGGTCCTATACTCTGTCTACTGAACTACCTAGCTAGCTGCCTAGTCTCTTGCCATTGTGGCTAAAAGTTCTATCCTGTCAAGATATTTTACAAAAATTCTGACTATTCTCATGTCATATTAATCATCATTCTTAGCTTCATGTCATTGGCACAATTGATGTTTTCTATCTGTCCCTTTTTACAATTCATTAATAAAAATGTTAACTAGCAATGGCCCAAGTATGGATCCCTGAAACATTAGAATAAAGACAAGTCGACATCCAACTAACTAGTTTTTGGGTCTAGACAATCAATCAATTCTGAATTCATCCAATTATGTTGTCATATTGTTTAAATCCCCATATTTTCCATAAGACTAGAGTGAAGTACTTTATCAAATACTTTTCTAAAAGATAGGTTAACTCTTTGTATAATATTCTCCTGATCTATCAGTTTAATTATTCTATTTTTAAAAGAAAATAAGTTTAGTGTAGCATGACCTATCATTAGTCATCTTTTCCTTGTCTAGAGGATCATTAACAATCTTTTTAAAGAATACATTCTAGAATTCAGCTAGAAGTTGAAGTCAAGCCCCTTGACCTACAATTTGTTGGTTTCATTCCCTTCCCTTTTTGAAAATTGGGAAATTTTTTACCTTTCCTGCTTAGTGCGTTCTCCAAGGTCTTTTGAAGATTACTGACAGTGATTTAGCAAACACATCTGTCCATTCCCTGTGTATGTATGTTTAGTACCTTATGATATTATTCACCTGTCCCTTGAACTCCTCAGTGCAGCTAAATTTCCTTATTTATTTTGGGTTTCAGCTCTTTATTAGTCAATTTTTGTCTTTCTATTTCAAAGGTTATTCTCTTTGACAGAGAAAAAAGAAGCAAAGTAATTGTAAAGGAACTTATCATCATCTCATCCTATCTCTTTTTAATCATCCTTCCCCCCCCCCAGCACAGCTTTAACCACACACAAAAAAAGTTTTCAACATTCACCTTTGTGAAACCTTATGTTCTTTTTTTTTCTCTTTCCCTCCTTTCTCCTCATCCCTCTGAAGAAAATATTTTAATATACTTTTTTCATCAACTTCAACTGATTCTGAGCTTATGCAATATTGAAACTCTTTTTATAAGACCATAGTATGCTTTTGAATTCATTTTAAATTTTATCCTCTTCTTTTATTACCATTATCATTTTGCATATTAAAGAAAAATCTATATTGGTTACTGAGTTCCTTATGGAATAACTCCTTTTCTATCCCACTGGCCTTGATTACCTTTTATCTTCAGAATTTTTTGAAAACTTCCCCTTCCTGTCTTGACTTCCTCTATAGAACTAAGTTCTTATTCTTTCTCTGAACACTTTGAAATCTTCTGTCACAAAATCTGGGGTGCGTGTCAGACTAAGACTTACTTTCCTTTCTTTCTCTGTCACATATTCTAAGATGGAGTGCTCACTTCAACCTAAGGTATCATCATTTTCATTTCCAGCAAAAAGTTCCTCCTTAGTGAGAATCAGATGCAGAATACAATTCCCCCTTGTGGAGTTTCCTCCATCTTTTCAAAAATGAGATAATTATTAAGGCAAGTCAAGAAATTCTTAACTTCATGCTTTTGTCAAAGAGTTTCCTTAAATGTATGGATAACAGATATCTCCTTCTTATCTATCATCCATAGTCCATGTTCAGCCTAATCCACAGAAGATTAACATCAAAAGGTATTAAATTATAACTTTGAATCCAGGAAGGATTTTAGAAGCCATCTTCTGTCCAACCTCCTCATTCTACAGATAAGGAAACACAAACTCTTAGAGATTAAACGAACTTGTTAGTTAAGTCACATCAACAAGCATTTATTATGTATAACAGGTATAGTATGTACTAGGCATTGTGCTAAGCTCTGGAGGAACAAATAAAGGTAAAATAACCCTTCCCCTTGATGAACTTATAGTCTAATGGGAGACATAGTTATGAACAAACAAGTCATATATACATATACATATATGAATTAAAGATAATCTCAGAGGGAAAAGGATTAAAAGTCTTTAAAAAGATGGGATTTTTGTTGAGGCTTGGAGGAAATTGGAGAAGCTAAGAGTCAAAGAGAAGATAGATGTAAGTGACAGCCTGTGCAAATGAACATAGAAATGTAACAACAACAAAAATATCAGTGTCACCCAAATAATAAGTAGTAGATCAATTGTTTAATGATCTTGCTTTAAGGTGGCCCTTCCCTTAGAAAACACATACATTAAAATGCATTAGATTTTTATTTGTTCTCTTTCTTTTTATTTTTTAATAGTGTATTATTTTTCCAAATGCATACAAAAATAATTTTCAATATTTAACTTTGTGAAATCTTGTGTTTCAATTTTTTCTCCCTCCCTCTTTTCCCTTCTCCCCCCAAGACACCAAACAATTTGATATAACATGTGCAATTCTTCTAACCATATTTCCACACTTATCATGTTGTGCAAGAAAAAAATTAGATCAAAAGATAAAGAAAGAAAGAAAAAAAAAACAACAATAACAACCAACTGGCAAAAATACTGTGTTTTTTCCACATTCAGTCTCTGTGTAGTTCTCTCGCTGGATGCAGATAGCATTTTCCATTCTAAGTCTATTGGAATTGGCTTGAATCACTACTTTGTTGAAAAGAGCCAAGTTCAACACAGTTGATCATCCACATAATATTGTTGTAGACTATGTTGCTATGTACAATGTCTCTTGGTTCTTCTCACTTCACTCAGCATCAGTTCAGCACATTAGACTTTATTTCTGGTGTATGACTCTTATGGAACTCATTCAATAGCTGGGTAACAAATACATATCACTGGTCACAGTATTGCTAGATTTAATGTATAAGCAAGCCAGCTTCTGTGTGGGATAAATGCTAGACCCCCTTTCCCAAAGTAACTAATGAGAGACATCTTCAGGTATAAAGAAAGAAAAAGCAATTATTTGGTCCCTGCAGGGAGAGGCCCAGACACACACCTGGGAACCATTCCAACTCCCGCCATGTGCTCCTGGAACCTAACCAGCTTTTGGCTTGTCAGGGATTTACAAAGCAAAAGACCCAAGACTTTTTATTGGACAGACTATAAGAATGTAACCATCCTTTATCAATCTTGTCTGCTTTCTATGGGTCACATCACTTCCTGTAACTTCACTAACTTCCTGAGAGAGTGACCGGGCTCTGGGAATAGAGATCATGTGACTTAGGCCTAGTCTCAAAAATGGAAAACTTCACCAAATCAGTCCCATTCACTTCCTACTACAGACAGAAAGGGAATTTTTTTTTTTTAAGAGGCAATATCTCTCTTTCCTTATCACATAAATTCCTAAGAATGACTTGGAATGCTGATTTTTAGTTTTATCTGACTTTTCATGATCCTATTTGATGTTTTCTTAGCAAAGATAATGGAATGGTTTGCAGTTTCCTTCTCTAGCTCATTTGACAGATGAGGAAATTCAGGCAAAGGTTATATGACTTGCCCAGAGTCATATAGCTAGCTAGTATCTGATTTGAATTCAAGAAAAGAAGGAATCTTTCTAACTTCAGGGCTGGCACTCTATCCACTGCACTTAGGGACTCTCTCATTAATTAGCATGGAACTGGTAGGATAGTAGTTTACTATTTTGAGAGGAAATTCCAGACCTATAGCTTACTACCTGTGTGATCTTAGACAAGTAAGTTAATCTCTTTGAGCTTCTTTTCTCATAAGAAAAATGATAAGTCTTGACTAGGTGATTTCTAGAGTCCCATTCAGCTTCAAATTTATGATTCAGTTTCCTAGAGAAACCAGTTGCCAAGGTCTTCAAGAAGGTTCATCATCTTGCTCATTATCTGATCCAGAAAGAAATTTAGAGATTATCTAGTCTAATCCCTCATTTTATTAATGAGGAAACCAAAGTCCAGAAACATGAAATGATTTGCCAAAGCACACACAGAAAGTTAGTAATCAGACTCTTAGAAATAAGCAAATTTTTTTCAGCTTTTTTAAAAATTAATTTTATATTTATAACATTTTTTTGACTGTACATATGCATAGGTAAATTTTTTTTTTTTTTTTTTTTTTTACAACATTATCCCTTGTACTCCCTTTTGTTCTGAGTTTTTCCCCTCCTTCCCTCCACCCTTTCCCCTAGATGGCAGGCATTCCCATACATATTAAATATCTTATAGTATATCCTAGGTACAATATATATGTGCAGAACTAAATTTTGTTGTTGTTGTTGTTGCAAAGGAAGAATTGTATTCGGAAGGTAAAAATAATCTGGGAAGAAAAACAAAAACAAAAAAAATGCTCACAGTTTGCACTCAATATAAGTAAATTCTTATTAAAGTAAAAAATGTCTTCTTTCTAGTGTTTATATTGTGGAAACTTTATGGAGAATGAGGTACTATATGTGAGGATTTGACATGATTTAATTTACTAAATTAATAAAATGGAAAAATATTATGAGAGTAGGACATAAGATCATTATACATACTTAATGAAGCTCATTATTAAATTGAGTAGGATGCCAGTTTGTTCTGAAATACCTGGCAAATATCTTGTGATTAATTAGGGAAAAAAATTGCCCTCCTTGGACCCCTTCGAAGTGTCTAGAGGCAGTAACCACATGATAATCAATTACCTAGAAATATTGGAGTCTGCCCTGGAACATACTTTAGGAACTATAGAAGAGCACCTTATTATGTAAAAGAGGTTAAATTGTAGTCTAGGAGTTTAACAGAACACCATGCTACATCATACAGTTTATAAGATAACCAAATCCAGTGACTAGGCAGAGGTCAGAAAAAATATATGGAGAGGTCAATATAGAGAAGGTCGGAGATATATATTTGAAAGAGAATAATAGGGGTCAGCAAAAATGAGTTCCAATTCATTATTGGAAGCAATGTTCTCTTCTGAGTGATATGACAATCATGTTCCTTTCTTGATTCCCACACCAGACTACAAGCTTTATAATCCATTCAGCTACCTTTTGACACTTTACACTTTTTCTAACTTTTGCTCTGAGAATTGTAATCAAACTAATACTGCTATTACTTCTTAAAAGGTATCAGCTCTACTATGGCTCTTCTCATAATTCCTGTGACCTTCCAAATTATAATACCCTTTCCTGGTCAACATTCCTTTAAATGTGCTGTCTATTCCTTGCTGGTTGAACTACCTCATGTCAGTATTTGAATGAATTAAGACAGCATTTATTAAGCACTTTCTGTGTTCAAAGAACCACAACTGAGTACTAGAGAAGCACATAGAAAAGCTAGACAATCCCTGCCCTCAAAAAAGCTTACATTTAAACAAGGGAAGACAAAAAAATTTTTTAATGTATAATTCCAATGGAATTGGACCATCCTGTGGTCTTCAAGAGGGGTAAGTAATTCCATTATAACTCAGAACTAGATAAATATCCATGAATTATGTTATGTTTGCTAGATTTGTACATTGTATATAAATTGTATGTATGTAATATTATGATAAAAATTAAGTAAACTAAGGCATTAACTCTGAGCATGATTAATTTATTAGTAAAATACAAATTTACCAATAATAGTATCTCAGTTTCCTCAGCAAAGCTAAGATCCTGAATGAGGGAGACACCTCTCTTTTATAGTTTTGGAAAATACAGAACAAAAACAAGATTTTGTAGGCAGAGTACAAGCTATGATCAATTAAATGATCTCGGTATCATGAATAGCTAAATTAATATTTATCAATATAACCAATGATTGGTTATGAAGCTGAGGCAAAAGGGACAATATGATTGATTAGAAGTTAGGAATTAGGGGCTAACAACAGCTTCCTCTTACTTTGTTATGACTAAGAAATATTTATTGTTTGAGTCTAACTTTAAGTTTAGAGATAGTATACCAGACTTCTTTGGATAACAGACCAGATATCCTTGAAGGATAGCTTAATGGTATAAAGATACTAGACCAAGCTTAAAGGTATAAAGATACTAGGCCAGACTCCCTGGTGTCCTTTTTCAACCCTCAGGGATAACAGCATTCCTTGAAGCAAAAATAGGACATTGATTAACAGATCAACTAAATTTCTAAACTTAAGACATTACAGAACAGTCTAATTTCTGAATTAAGTTCAGAGGCAGAGAACCATGATTTAGCCAGTAACAGGACAAAATCAATTAGCTATAAATAGGATTAATTTTAAAAAGGCAGACTTAATCTGATCATCCTAGACAATGCCATTGTCCAAAATAGTTGACAGTGGTGGTAGAGATAAGTCTCTTCTTTGCTGGCACTGTTCTTTTAGATGTTGACTATGAAATGGAGGTGGGCTGGAAACAGGGCCAAAGACCTGGGAATAGCTGTTGGATCTATGCTTTGCATAAAATAAGTGGTTAATAAATGCTTTTCATTCATTAATTTATCTCACCTCATTGGGTTCACCATGGCCCTGATACCACATGTTCTAACCCAGCCTGTTCTAATGTCTTATTCCCTTAAAACCATTTCAAAGTTACTTATTATCTATCACCTATCATAGATTGGCCTACTATGGCACAATCATAGTATCGATATCACAAGACTGCTAGATTCTCAGCTGGATCACAGCTTTCTCAACATATGGAAATAAGTTACCCCTTGAGACTGTTTCAGCATGGAAACTTTTAGCAACAAATACTATGACTCTGGCTTTGTAATTTTTTTTTTTTTGGTTACTTATTAATCATTGGAGTGAATTAACAGAGCTTTCTGCTTTTGATTCACAACTGCTACCACATATTTGGTCTTGTTTCAATTACTGAAGACAACAAATGTCTTGATTCTTTTCCTTATCCATTAAGGCTACCCTTTGTTAATAAAAGCAACCTCACTGAGGAGATATGTAGTAAAAGAAGGGTGGGTGGGAACATGAGAGCAGATACAGGAAAGAGACTGTCATGATTCAAGCTTAAATGATTGCACAGACACTTGTGTATAAGGCCACAATTGGTGATGGAACAAGTCAGTCATGAAAAGAAATAATGTGGAGAAATCATTGTTCAGTATTCATCTGCTTTATGACAATCCAGAAGTAGGTGGGAAACCTAGTAGGTAGAATGCTAGAGTCAGAGAGTCAGGGAGGCCTGATCCTAAATCTGGTCTCAGATACTTTCTACTACATGATCCAGGGCAAATCACTTAACCTCTGTCTGCCTCAGTTTCTTCATCTGTTAAATAAGGATAATGATAAGAGCTACCTTCCAGAGTTATTGTGAAGACAAAATTAAATTGTATTTGGAAGTTATTTTGCAAACCTTAAAATACTATAGAAATACCAATTATTATTTTATTAACCAATAAATTCAAGGATGCCATCAATGTGATTGGCTCTGGGAATATAAAAACTAGATGGTCTCTGCCTTCAACAAGCTTATGTTTTACTAATATCAAAGGGGATAAGGACTTGAAACCATAATAACTTTCCTGTCAATCCTGGTTAACACCTTCTTTACAACTTATAGTCTTTGAGGGATGCCTAGAGACTGGAAAATCATTGCTTGTTTACATCAAAAGCAAGAATTTTCATTCATTTATTCATCTCACTTTATTGGATTCACTTAAGAACCTGCTACTCCATGTTCTACCTAGCCTATACTTCCTGGCTCTAAAGCCAATTTTCTATTCACTATGTCTTGATGCTTTTTTATCCAACATCAAGAATCTTAGTAAATCTATATTTTTATTGGATGATATCTTGAGGGTTTACAATCTCAAGTAAATCTCTGAATTCTAACATAGTGGAAAGAATGAATCTTGTCTCTATTTCTAATTAACTGTGACTTTATACAAATCACTGAAATTCTTTGGGACTTGGTTTTCTCTATTTAGGGGATTGAGCTGAATGACAACTACTATTTGTTTCAGCTCTAAATTCTTATTCTATGTCTTAAGTTGTTTTGTTTTTAAAAATCCAATTGTTCTAATCTAAACATTTTACTTTGATTTTTTTCTTCTATTATGCCTTGTTTAATGTTTGTCAAAGAAGAGGGCATAAGGCCCTAGTTAGCTCAGAACACTGCACAGAATAGTGTGGAAAGTAGGGTGAGTGGAAGAAGGTCTCATGCAAAGATGGCAAGTAATAAAGGCATGCTGAATTGGAAAGTCACCATGGAAAGACATTTCCTCTTCCCTATGGTCTACTAAGATCCTAGTCATTATGGTGATGTCAGTCAATAAATATTTATTGTGAGTCTACTATGTGCCAAACGCTATGTTAAATGCTAGGGATACAAAGAAAGACAAAACAGTCCCTATTCTCAGGTAGTTCATAGTCCAATGAGTGAAATAAAATGCAAATAATAATGTAAAAGTGATCATGGGATTTCAAAAGTCCCATGGAAGCATTTGGAAGTACCTATGTACTTAAAAAGACTTTGCATATGAGCCCAGTGTATAGGTTCTATATCTGTTGTGTGAAAACCAAAGTTCACCAAGTTCATTGCCAGAAGGCTGGCTGCCAGATGGTATTTTTTAAAGCCACAACTCAAAGACACTCAAACTGAGGTGCTTATGATATATGTTGGTGGAGGAAGTATTCATACCAATGAAACCACCAATTTTTTGAAGCGTAGAAACATAAAAATATAATATCATAGTTTTAGATCTGAAACATACTCAAAAATCATCTGGTCTGACCTCTTTTTATAGATAAAGAAGTTGAGATTTTTAATAGGTGAAATAACTTGCCCAGTCACCCAGGTAGTAAGTGGTATAGTCAGAATTTGAGCCCAGGACCAAGAGTCTATTTTATGATCAGGATTTCCTTGGTGGGATTATAGAACTTGTGTTCTTTTATATCACTGCCCAAATTCAATCAGGGTCCACCATTAAATCTATATTAAGCTGGTGGTAGGAGGTAACTAGGTGACTTAGTGGATAGAGCACTGGGCCTGGAGTCAGGAAAACTTAAGTTCAAATATGGCTTCAGAGACTTATAAGCTGTGTAACTCTCCAGCAAGTTAGTTAACCTCTGTATTTCTTAGTCCATTAGAGAAGGAAATGACAAACTATTCTAGGATTTTTGACAAGAAAGCCCTATGGACAGTATGGTTCATGGTTATGAAGAAGTGGACATGACTGAACAATAAAAGTTGATAGTATTGAGTTTTATTTCAGTTTCATATTTAACTGTTCATGAGAATTTATAGACAAGATTTCTCTGAAATCTCAGAAAGTCCTAAATCCAGTTGTTTGTTCTTGGGACATGATTTGTGGTCAAGCTAATATTCAATGGTGTGGTAATCTAAGGGTAAAGTGTGGGTGTTGAAGTAGAGAGAGGATGTAAGAAGGAGATAGCTCATAGAAAGACAACCACATTATGAAACACTAATGGGATAAACTGATAGGTTTGTGGTTCCAGCTATTTCTGTCTTGTTAAAAGATCTTATCTTTTCAGTGGAGTGTTGAGAGTTCCCTGTCATCAAATTGTTAAATTTTGGAATCATTGAAATTGAAATATCTTAATTCCACATAATATATGAGATAACTCTGGGAGGACACAGTCAAGTTACAAGTTAAGCATTTTTGCTTGGAGGATTTATTAACTGTTCCAAAGGTATAGATTTCCTACTCTTCAGTAACAGACATAGATTAAAAACTATTTAAGATCATAGAGTTGAGCCATCAAAATCCACTGTAAAATAAGTAATCATGAGACAGAATTATCTATCAGTTCTGCAATCAATAACAAAAACTGATTCCTAACATGTTTTAATGTTAAAGCACTTTTCCCATAAGTGAGCTCTGAGATAAGAAGTACAAGCATGAGCCAATGACACAGTGGAAGGATCAAGGAACAAAGAAAGAGGACCTAGCTTTACATTCTACTTCTGATAAATACTTACTTGTATGATGTCAGGCAAGTTACCTTCCCTTATGGACTTCAGGACTTTTGTTGTCTCATCTGAAAAAGAAGGGAGTTAGATGTCATGGCCTCCTCCTTTATGGCTCTGAAATTATAATACTCTAATTCAAATACTATAACCCCCATTTTATAGAAGAGGAAATGGTGAAATCATTTATGAATTGCCCATAAATCAAGAACTGAGGAGTCAGATCCCAGCACTGACTAATGACCAGGATGCAAAAATAGTGTTGTTGGTAAAAGCTATTTGGGAGACTTCTTCCACCCCAGGCTTCCCTGTGCAGGGGACCTGTGGGGATGGTGTGAGATCCTTATGCCTGTTTGACTCATGAAAAACTGGATAGAGGAAGTGCTACACCTCTCTTCCCACTTAAACAGCAGGCAATGATCAATTTTGAAATACCAAATTTCTGTAAACTACATTATTTTGTTTTCTCAGTATGTGTGCAACAATATATTAAAATATAGACGGCTGTTTAATCTATGCTAATTTATCTAGCAGTGACACTGGGGAGAGAAGGACAAAGAATCAGATTTTAAAGTCTTGGGATTTTATTAACCCAAAGTTGTACTTTGTCAGTGCACACTACTTAAGGACTTGAACTATATATATATATATATATATATATATATATATAATTAAGAGTACAGTAGTACATGTGAAGGAGAAAGGGACTGGTTCTTGTGACTGGATACTTCTCATATATAAAAGCCTGAGAGTTATGAGAGTAAGTAAGCAGCAAGGCAAATTTCTTCCCTTTGCCCCGAAAACCCACAAGGCACTTTAAAAGGGATACCACAGCTTTGAAAAGGGAATGAGTAATAAGAAAACCTTGACTACCCCCCTCCAAAAAAAAAAAAAAAAAAAAAAAAAAGAGGGAGAAAGAATTGTACCCAGTAGGTCTTTAGTTCAATGAATAAACTAAATCCTCCTCTAGTCATACTTACCAGCCAAAAATTTACTAAACCCAAAAGGTAAAACTTTGAAATTTATTTTATATTTTGTCTCAAGAGGGGATACCTTGAGCTTCTTCTGAGACTACTCAAACTACTGGAATTTTTCTTCCCTTGATTTCCTCCTTCATGTTTACCTAAATATAGATAGATGTTCTTAGTTCTCTCTAGCAGTGGGAAATGAAAAAAACAAAAAACAAACAAACAAAAAACCCAAAAAGCCTTTGTTACCAAAGTTCAAAACATTGGCAACTGGACCTTCAGAGGACATAGTATATTTGTCATGTTTCATACATCAACCCCCAAAGGCATCAGTTTCCATAGTACAAAACATACCAGAGAAATGGACTTATCAACTTATGGGGGGCAACATGAGGTCTAGCACTGTTCTTTATGGTTCTATTATCCATTTTTTTCCAGGATCATGTTGGAACCTGAATCTTATCACTTTATATATAGTCTTTTCACCACATCAAAGTTATCTTCCTTTTATTCCATTACTCACAATAAGAATAATATATACATACATATATGTGTGCATGTATACATATATACTCACATATCTATGTATAAATATATACATATATAGATGTATAAACACACATATGAATTTGGATTTTTAAAGTTTACTAAGTGCATTGTCACATTTGAGTCTCCTAAGAGCTCTGTGAGGTAAATAATATAGGTAACTCCCATTTTATAGGTATGAAAATGAGACTCAGAGATATTAAATGGCTTGCCAATAATCACAGAATTATCAGAGGCAGGACTTGGACCAAAATCTTCCAGAACTATGAGTCTAGCAATTTATTTCTGAACTTTACTCCTGGTGGTGTCTCACTTGTTTTCATCCTTAAGATTAGCTCCAAGTAAATAAGTCTGCCAACTCAGGTGGGGAAGTTTTTCCCTCTCACCACTCTTTATTGTTGAAGCACCTACTGCTTTGGAAGATGTGACTATAAAAGCATTAAGAAGTCCTTCCTGGAATCCCCTAGGGTGACAAATTTCTCACAATAGAAAAATGGAAATAGGATGGAGATGGGAAAACAAAACTTTATTTTCCCTAGATCCAACCTACTCTTGATGTGTGACAGAAAAATGAATTGGGCATTAGTGAAAACCAAAAAGGCTCCAGCAATTTGTTTGTATAGCTGGAATTTCCAGGCTTGCAAAATCTTGTAGTTGAAAGAAGAAACAATCATAGTACAACTGGTGATAGTCACTTAATTTGGAGCCATGTCATGTGACTGGAATGTCAATGGGCTCGTTCATGCTGGAAAGGCTTTCCTCTTACACCTCATCCTGAGATTTTCCTGGACAGAAGTTGTTCCACCATCAGCAGCAATACCAGTATCCTGAGCCTTGTATGGACTAGAACTTTGCCCATTCAGCCTGTCATCACCTCTGAGATAGACAGACAATGTGCTCCTTCAGCAGTTCTGGTTTTAAACAGTGATATCACTGTGAATGACTCAATAAAATGTTTAAAGCCAATGGGAACCAGCTTGCTCAATTTCTATCTGTCTTTTCCTAATAAGTATATCTGGGAGAGAAAAGAGAGGAAATATTGTAGCTCTGAAATTTTTAATTAAGACCTTGTGTCTGATCTATCTTATTTTCCATTCCTATATTTCAGAAAACATAAAATTCTATCAATATTTCTATTGACAGTAGCATAACAAATGAAACTAATGAAATTCTTGCTTCATGGATAGTGTTCTTTGACTTTACCCAGGGAAAATAAATGACTAATGGAGACAAATTGTCCAATATTAGGTAAAAGAAGGGTCCACTTTGTCCACTTGCTAGATGGAGAATGTCAACAAAATACAAAAGACATCAATAAAAATTGTTTAAAAAAAAAAACAAAACAAAACAAAAAAAAAAACCTCAAACACTTGATTAAGCCAAGTCATTCTTTTACTCTAAGTATGAGTAAAGTAGTCTACCTAAGAAGATGATAAGCTATGTGAGGGCAGGAATTATAATTTATTTAAATATATCTATCCCAGTGCCTAATATAAAGTTCTGTATATCACTGGTACTCAATAAATGCTTGTGGTAAAATTTAGTTCTTTCCTGGTTGAAGTGCTTTTATGGTTTGGAATTGCCTTTGATAGGTACAAGGCCTTTCATACAGAGCTTTAGAGAGGGTGTTTTTCTGGTTTCATTCTACCTTATTTCACACCACAGATAGATAAATAGAGCTAGAAGAGACTTAGATACCATGTCCAACCCCCTCATTATACAGATGAGGAAACTGGAGCCCAGAGAGATTAATTGACTGACCCAAAGTCACCAAGGTTAAGTAGCAGAACCTAAATCCAAACTCTGCTCTTCCATACTCCAATATCAGTGAAATTTCTGTTGTTCTTCTAGTGCCACCCATCTGCAACATATTCTTGATTGCCATTAAGTTTTAATAAATTTGACAATGATAAAGCTGATGTAGCCTATGAAACCATATAATAGGTCTCTCTCCTCCCATAGAAAAATATTTCATTTCTATGTGCTTACTGACTTAGTCTTCAATTTCCACCTGACAGAAACTCAATGATAGCAATGAGATTTGACAATGGTGTCCTTCAGGTGATTACATTGTGTGGTAATGCCCAGTTAGCCCCATCTTATAGCTACATAGAAATTAAGTTGCTGCCTTTGACATATGTGTGTCTAGATATAGAAACAAACAATTGGGGGGAAGAAGAGTTAGTTGGAGTAAAACTAGAAGTATGGTATGCTTTTTGGTTCTATTGATTGTTACTGTTTTTCAGTTATTCAATTTTGCTCAACTTCATTAATTAATGAACCAGAACACCAATGTTCATGGGATTTTCTTGGCAAAGATTAGAATGATTTGCCATTTCCTTCTCTATTGGATTAAAGCAAACAGAGGTTAAGGGATTTGCTTAGTCATATGGCTAATAAATCTCTGAGGTTGGATTTGAATTCAGGTTTTCCTGAGTCTAGATTTAGTGTTCTATCCACTAAGCCATCTAGCTGCTTCCTAAATAAATAAAATTTACTGTATTAGAAAAGAAGGAATCTAAATTTTCTAAATGCACACATGAGTTGCTTAAGAAATGCTTGCTAAGTTGAATTGGACCTTTTAGGGAAATGAATTTTTCCAGGACCACATAGCCAATAGAGGTCTTCTTGACTCTTTAGGTCAGCTCTCTATCCACCAATGTATACTTCTCCTTGCCATAGCATTACCTTTAGGTAAAGTGAAACATGTCTTCTATCTGCCTAGAAAAGGATATATGCTTGAGTAAGAGATAGCCAGGGGGTGATTCCTGAGTCAGTTGGGAATTATTTGATATTCACTAGTATCTGCTGGGACCTGAATTAACTTCTCATCTCACTTTCCATCAATTCATTTAAATCTTTCCAGGTTTTTCTGAAATCCAACTTCTCAACATTTCTTATAGCACAATAATACTCCATTTCATTCATATACAAATTATACAAAGAACCTATGAAAGTAGATGTTTTTCTGTAACTAGAGAGGGAACTGATAGATAAAAATGTGTATAGAATGATTTTACATAATACAGATTGATTTTATATAATGCATATATTTATTTCTAATGGTAGCTATCTCCAGGGCAGGAAAAGGAAGAAAAAAATAGGAAAAAAGCCTCACATAACTTTAATTAAAAAAAACAAAACAAAAAAACTACCAAGTTATACATATTACATTTGAAGTTTCGTTTGCAATCATCTTTTTCTTTTATATTGTACTGTTATAGATAAGCTTGTTTTATTTCTTGGGTTCAGAATAAAATTTAAAAAAATAAACTGGGGGGACTGAGAAAACAAAACAAATTAAACACAAACAAACAAAAAATCCCCAAGAACTCAGATCTTCCTGCCTCCAGTCTTGGTGCTCTAACCATTGTATTATGCAGCTACCCTGTACTACTAACTAGTGTTTATTTTTTGGCCTTCTTCCTCTATGAGGAAACTTGGACCCTTCCAGATCTAAGATCCTGCTAGTTTAGTCCTTGCCACCATTCAAGTTATTATCTTTTTGGTGACCCAAACTGGGATAGATAATATCATGCATTTAGCTTTTGCATTTCATTAATTAGATGAATTGGTGAGAAATGATTTGAAAACAACTGTTTTCAATAGAAATTCTTGATTATTTTGGGTAAAAATACATATTTTGTCCTTCATTTCATGTTTTCCTGTTACCAGCCTAACCATTGGGACAACACAGGAAAAGTTGGTGATTGTTCATGCCTTTGATGTTAAATTATTTTCTAATCTACAAACCAAACATTCCAAACTAGAGTATCTCACCAAGAGGTTAAAAGTACCTCTTTGCCTACATTCTTTAGCAATTCCTTTGGAATTCAAAACCATGGATAGTGCTGGAATTCAAAACCAGTATTTCAGAGCTTAATCATTTGCTTAAAAATTTCCCAGGCCTAAATTTTATTTCCCTCCATGTGGTTTATAATTTGGACAGCTGAGAATTCATGACAAGCATGAAATGTTTCCAGCCATATTATGTTATTCCCTAATAGTAAAGGGTCAAGGTCACTTGAAATTCCACATGGAGTTTTAAGTGTCTTCAAAATGATTATATCATTTGTAACTAGGTTTCTTTCTTTTCTTCCCTTTCTTTTATTTTTTTTCCTTCTTTCCTTCTCTCCTTCTTCCTTCCTTTCTTCCTTCCTTCCTTCCTTCCTTC
>NC_133620.1:159301649-159381649 GCF_048593235.1 Sminthopsis crassicaudata
GAAGGACATGAATAAGTCACAAGGATAACAGGCATGAGGTGGTTGCGATCTATATTGATCTATATTGAGGGAATGAGTTTTCAAACTGATAAGATTACATATCAGCTTAAATATATGAGTTTACACATAGGTACCCATATGTATGTATAAGTATACTCAATAGAATGCCCCTCTTGTTATATATTACATATCACACTATGAACAATATGCAGTTTTTGTACATTTTACCCTTCCTTTGTGAACTGATCTCTTTCACATAGCTTTGTGTTTCATTGAGGAAGCTTTGCAACATTACAAGCCTTGAGCCCCTTTTATCTGCATTTGGAGAACTTCATTATCAGCAGGCAGTATCATTATCATTCAGTGCAGGATATCTACTGATTTTACTAATTTATGTACTAATTTACTAACTGAAGTGGATGCTAAGCCTTTGTGTATGTGTGTTTGTGTCTTCATTATGGTGAGTAATTTGCACTGGACAGCCATAAGAATTGATGATGAACAATACTTTTATATTTTCCCAATTCCCTTCTCATGGCTCCCCCCTCCCTCCAATTGAGAGGGACCTAATATTTTTCTTTTTCTTTTTCTTTTTCTTTTTCTTTTTTTTATAGCTTTTTATTTACCAGATATATGCATGGGTAATTTTACAGCATTGACAATTGCCAAACCTTTTGTTCCAATTTTCCCCCTCCTTCCCCCCACCCCCTCCCCCAGATGGCAGGTTGATCAAAAACATGTTAAAATATGTTAAAGTATAAATTAAATACAATATATGTATACATGCCCAAACAATTATTTTGCTATACAAAAAGAATTGGACTTTGAAATAGTGTACAATTAGCCTTGTGAAGGAAATAAAAAATGCAGGCAGATAAAAATAGAGGGGTTGTGAATTCTATGTGTGGACCTAATATTTGTCTTGAACAGGTCTAGTTACAAAGTTCTGTGATCACATATAGTATTTTTCTTACCTTCTTAACTTCTTCTTTATCCTGAGTCATATGTTCTACCACAGTCCCATGTGCCTATTTTCATATGCAATTAACTAGGTATTCATGTATTTGTAAATTTGATTGGAAAGAACTTCTCAAATTTAGCATAGAATCTCTCTATTTCTTTATTCTCTGCAACAGATGTCAATAAATAAGCCTTAATTATCTTTATGATGGCCAGATTATGCTAACTAGAGGCAGTGCAAGGTGAAATAATACCTCCTTTTGCCTCTGTTTATATGCAACTGAACCCACCAACTTCCTTATTACCTTCTTTGAGGAAAACCTGAAATTGTTCTTCCATATAGTTATAACTTTTTAATGTCTTTTGATTTCAATTATGTGTGGATATGGTTTAGTTTCTCCAGCAGAATATGTCATCACTGAATAAAGATAAAATTACCAACAATTAAATTAATGTTTGTAGAAAATCTAAGAGTTCTTGATTCTTGGTGTACTCGTCTCCTTTTCCTGATATTCCACCATGGCATCGCATGTGCTTTGAAACACATAGTAGAAGGTCATTTTGTATTTCTGTAGGTTTTATGGGTTGCCATAGTCAAATAATTCATTGCTTAATTGCCAAACAAGCAGCAGATTGCTTCTATAAGCTTAGCTTGGCAGTTCCTCAGAGAGCAGACAAGTATTCACTCATCTGGGATGTACTTGAAGCCTTTTCATATTAGCAGGGTCAAAAAGAATGTATTCCATTGGTATATCCAAGGAGAACCAAGGATCGTAGTATTGCTTGTGATGAAATATTAGAGCATAATTTTTGTGAAAGCCTTTTTTCACACACATATGGAGAGAAATTTAATTTTTGTGAAGGTAGGATACCACAGGTGTTTAATTAATCTGTCTAACTAGTACAAATGCCTTATATACAGTAGACATATTTACACTGATAGTCTTTTAAGGTTGAGAGAGTATTTTCTTCATAACAATATCATGAAGCAGGGATTATTAGGCATATTTTAGAGGTGAAGAAATTGAGGCTCAGAAAAATTAAATGTTTTGCTTAAGACTACATATCTCAGATATAGCAGAATCAGAAGGAGCATCAGCCCTGGAGTCAGAAGGACTCAAGTTCAAATCCTACTTCAGATACTTACTATCTGTGTGACCCTGGGCAAATACTTAATTAACCCCAATTGCCTTAAAATATGATATTTTACTCTGTTTTTTTGGTTATTTTGTAACAAGTGATACATTACAGAAAACAAGTATTTATTAAATGCTTATCATATTCCAGGCAAACTCCAGCTTCTTATTTCCAATTATTGAACATTATGTCCAGATGCTTTATCATAGATTTAAACTCATTAAGTTCAAATATCCTAGAATTTTCCTAGAATCCCAAAATTTTAGACTTGGAAGAAATCTTAGTGGCCATTATTCCAATCCATGCCCCATTCCCAAAAGAATTCCCATTGCAACACATCCAACAAGTGGTTATTAAGTTTCTGTCTAAAGAACTCAGATGACAGAATATTCATTTCAACCTGGGAAAATCCTTTCCACTTTTGGAAAACTTGATTTTTTAGGAAGTTTCTTCTGACATGAACATTGCTTTTTCCTTTATTCAACTTCCATCCATTGTTCCCGATTCTTCCCCTCTGGGATCAAACAAAACAAATCTAATCTCTTTTTTACATGAGACCTTCAAATCCATTATATTTACCTCCCAAACCAGCTTTTTCTGACTTTCTTTTTTCTGTTAATGGTACCACCTTTATCTCTGTCATTCTCATGTTTGAATCCCCAGGGATATTATAAGCATCCTGTTCCATATAATATATCAGTCACTAAGTCTTAATTTTTTTCCTATACCTCTATAATATCAAATCCTGTCTTTCCATTTCTATAGCAACCATTGCAGTTTGAGTATTTGTTATATTATGACCATGTTGTATATGGCAACATTTTGTTGTTCAGTCTAATTCTTTGTATCAAATTCTCCATGGCAGCATTTGAGGTTTTCTTGACAAAGATACTAGAATGGTTTGCCACTTTCTACTCCTGCTTATTTTACAGATAAAGAAACTGAAGCAATCAGGGTTAAGTGACTTACCCAGGTCAATGTCAGAAGCTGAATTTGAACTCAGGTCTTCCTCACTCTAGATTTGGCATTTTATCTACTGTCTTACTTAATTGCCCCTAAGGCAACATATGTACAACATGGTATCTTGTATTCACCTCTCCTAAGTTTCATGACCAGTCTTTTCTCTCTTTAATTCACCTTGAACATGGCCACTTTATTAGTCTTCCTACTTTACTTCTATCAGGTCAGTCTTCTGCTAAAAAATATCCAGAGACTTCCCTTTCTCTAATTCAAATTCAGTTTACCATTTATAAGAGCAGCCACTTCTTGTGAGGACCAAATTAGATAATAATTACAAAGTGTTTATCACAGTGCCTAGCATATAATAAGTGCTATGTACATGTTAGTTATTATTATTAGCAAAAGCAACTAGTGGTCTAGTGGATAAACCACTAGATCTGGAGACCACTAGAAGAACTAACTTTTAATCCAATCTCAAACAGCCACTAGCTTTTTGATCCTGGGCAAGTCACTTATCTTTACCTTAATCCACTGGAGTAGGAAATAGCAAACCATGCTATAATCTTTAATGCTTTAATTCTCCCCCTTATGGAGTCACAAAGAATCAGACAATAACTAAATAGCACAATAAATTATTATTAGCTATTATTAAGACATTGCTAACAAAACCTACCTTATTAGCTTTATTTCCTCTACTTTTAAAACATAAACTCTCTGGTCCAGATGAATTTATCTCTACAATGTACCCAAGCATGCCTTGAGAATTTAATATCTAAAGTTCTTGAAATATTAGGTCTTTCCCTCTGTTGATTATTTCCAATTTATCCTATATATAGCAGATTGTATAGAGTTGTTTACATGTTTTCTGTGAATCCTTTAGAGTTCTCTTTTGCTTTTCTTTATATCTTCAGTGCCTGGCACATAGTTGGTACTTCATAAATACTTGTTAATTGACTGTTTTTATTTTATGTATTGAAAATCATCCTGAGAAATCCAAAGGTTCACCAGACTATCAGTGGAGGCCATGATGCACACACAAAAAAAGAATCTCTAGTCTAATTACATCCTTCTCATGGCTTCCATAAGTATCCAGGGGTTCTCAAACTACAGCCTGTGGGCCAGATGCGGAGGGCTGAGGACATTTATGGGGCTGCTGGGTTATGGCAAATGGGCTGAGGGGTGGAGACAGAGTGTGAGTTTTTATTTTTACTATAGTCTGGCCCTCCAACAGTCTGAGGGACAGTGAACTGGCCTCCTACTTAAAAAGTTTGAGCACCATTGTAATTAGACTATAAACATTTGCTTTGGACCCATTCATATTTACCAAACTCCAATTTCTTTCCTCATCCCCATTATGCAAAATTAAGTTTTCTTATAAATAAATTAGAAAGCCTACCTCCTTCAAGACGCTCCTTAAGTAATTCTCAGGAAACCCAAGCTATTTGGAAGTAATGAGAGAAATAACCTGTTCCTCTATTATGTGGTTCTGTCCTACTTTATTTAACCTTTTTCAACACCAAGGCTTATAGAAAATGTGATTTCCATGGGGTAAGAATATTTTCTTAAGTACAGACTCTATGTGAAAGGTATTTGGCTTTTGGATTACTGTTCTTCCAAGCTCTAGGTCAGTAGGGATATTTTACATTCCTCAAGTTATTTTCCAGTAAGGGTTAATGGATTTGCCCTGTAAACTTCTTTACTAACAACAACAATAATAATAATAAAAAGTCAAAATGGAAGGGATTTCTTTGATTTTCTTAGTCTGTTTCTAACAGAATACAGTATTCTCTACTACTTTTCAGAAAGCAAAATAGATTCTGGAAAGAATGCCAGCTATTAGGGGCTCACTTATAATCTAACTGACTTATGTAATTTTTAAAATATGGTATTCAAAACTAGGTCTAAGTAGTTCAAATGAAATTCAGAGAAAATTTTCATTCAGTGGCATTGAGGATTAATTCTTAGCAAAGGAACGAGTAACTGAACTCCAACTAGCATCATATTCTCTGTGCATCTGAGGCTACAAAGTCCCTTGTTTGGGGAAAGAAGATTTAAGTGAGATGGCTTCTGAAATTAGAAAAGTCCATGTTGTAGAATCCTATATTTTCTTTAGAGATTTAAGTGGTATATAGTACAAGAAAAAGTTGTCATCCCTGAAATCTTAAATCTATCTTCTCCTTTATGCGGGTTTTTTCTCTGAAGTCACATAAAATTTAAGGTCAATATTTGTAAAGGATTAAGGAGAAGGTAAGGGACAGCTCTACAGATGCAGTTTGGTTTTTTTTTTAAGGAAGTAAAGTTTTTTTTTTTTTTTTTTTTTTTCTCTGCCATTAGCCCAAGCTTCTTGTGTTTTCTCCTTTTTATCAGAGAGAAAGGTGATTAGCACCACAGTTCTATTTAACCAATTAACATCAAGTTAGCTTTTACAAAGAGTTATTTCCTTAAATGATATAGTAAGAACTAATAATATTTCCTCCTAGAATTTGGAAGATAATCCTCATATATATGTGTGTGTATATATAGATATACACATATACATGCATATATATATATAGATAGATAGATAGATAGATAGATATACACATATACATGCATATACATATATATGCATGTATATTGTGTGGTCCTAGATAAGTCACCTAATATCTCTGAGACTGTTTTCTCATCTGGAAAATAGATATAAATAACACTTATCCCAGCAATTTCAAGGAGTTTTATTTTATTTTGTTTTTGAGGAAAATGCAGTGTAACTATTAATGCAAAATAAAATATTAAATATTTCATTTTGCCTAAGAAAATCCCATTTAATAATAATTCAGGATAAAGCATGCTAATTCCCCAGATCACATATATATAGTTATATATTATTGGTCTCTGGAAAGGGAATGGGTATTAAGCTCACAGATTAACTCAATTCCTATATGACATTTGTCCCACCAAATTCAAGTTCAAATGGGCTAGCCTTACTTCTCTGGGTTATTTGACTTATACTGCATTATGTGGCCTGAATTCTTGGATCCTTAATTCTCATGATTTATACTTCCGGAACAAATCAGAAACTATACTCTGAACATAAAACAGAAAGTCCAAAGCTTTACCCCCATTCTTCAGGACTACATGACCTAGGGGGATGAGGAGGGAAAAGGAAGCAACCCTAAGGCCCTCAGCTCTTACTGCTTTGTGTGAATAAAGGAGTGTTTTACTATTAGCCAACAGTCACAAAATAATCCCTCTTTTATTGAGTCAGCTCTTTTTAAAAATGTGATCTTTCTAACCACAATCAAAAAGATTACTCCCAACCAGGTGGTGAGTCAATGAAGAAAAGTTATATATGCATGTTCTTCTTCTTCAATCTCCCACATTCATGCTTTAGCAACTGATCCTTTGACATTTTCCACATAAATGAAGCCATTTTAGGTGGTCTCAGTATGGGCCAATCCCACATTATACTTACATGACAATGCTATGGTAAATCAAGGAAGTTACTATTTTTTCTTCATCCTACTTGCTGCACAGTATTTCCACCATTAACTAAGAATTGCCAGTTAGTGTTGCAATAGAAAAAAGTTAAGGTTTAGCTTCAGGAAGTTCTTGGGTTTTTGTCCTATCTTTGACATTTCCTAATTGTATGGTCCTAGATAAGTCACTTAATCTCATTAAGGCTGTTTCCTCATCTGGAAAAAAAAGATATAAATAACACTTACCCTACCTTTCACAAAGTTTTGTTTTTGAAGGAAATGACTTGTAAATATTAATGCCTAATAAAAATATTAACCA
This sequence comes from Sminthopsis crassicaudata, assembly GCF_048593235.1. Classification (NCBI taxonomy): domain Eukaryota; kingdom Metazoa; phylum Chordata; class Mammalia; order Dasyuromorphia; family Dasyuridae; genus Sminthopsis; species Sminthopsis crassicaudata. The sequence continues at coordinate 159,308,484 of NC_133620.1, forward strand.
TTTCATTTTGCCTAAGAAAATCCCATTTAGTAATAATTCAGGATAAAGTAAGCTGATTCTCCAGATATGGCTACAGAACTATCTAAATGTTTGCTCTTGAAATGATTGGACATAGAGGTCACTTCTTGGAAGTATAGCAATAAGAGCAAAGAAAATGAAAAGAAAGGGAAAAGTCAAATTTTTAGTTTTGCCCATCTGTGAGCCAGGTCCTTAGCCAGAAGAAGGAGATATATGCCGAGTTGAAAGTAATCCAGACTCTTCACTTTTATAAAATAAGGGATAGCCTATTCAACATGTCTTGAATTGTTATAATATTCTGTAGCATTTCTTTTGTCCTTTTTTGTTAGCAGTTGCTATAATTCTGTTATGTAGTACACAAATATTTATGGAATGATGGAATGAACAAAGTGTTCTATTATGCAAACAGTGAGTCCTTGAGATTTCTACTCCTCTGTGAAATCTACACAAAAAAATTCTCTCATCACTTGAAATTGTTTTTTCATTCAACATTTAGTAAGACCCAAAGGGTTTTTTTAATATTTTATTACTTCTTCTGGAACAGACCTATCATTTCATTAGTTAAAAAAAAAAAAAAAAACCCTCCCCAAAATGACTAGCATTTGCTAATAATAACAATGTTATTATTTTTAATATCTAGCATTTATGTAGTATTTTAACATTTGCAAAGCACTTAAATATTATTTCATTTAATCCTCACAACAATCTTAGAAAGTAAATATGATTATTAATTCCCATTTTATAGAGAAGAGACTGATGCAGATAGAACTTAAATGACTTCCCCATATTCACAAAGTTCTTAACTGATTGAGACTGGGTTTGATAACGGGTATTCTTGGTTCTAGGTCTAATGCTCTATCCAATGCAAACCTAGCTATTTACAGGTTACAGAGTTAGAGATAGCAGCGCCAAGAGGTGAAGTAAAGACTGGAATTAACCCAACCTGTCCCCCAAACTGCTTCAAATTCCTATAAATAATGACTCTACACAATTTTTAGAATATCAGAACACCCCAAAAGGCAGACAACTTGGAAGGTCAGCATAAATGGTCTGTGGCAACAGGTTGGAAGTCCAGCCCACAGTCTTAGCATGGGTCATATCAGCAGTCTGGCCATAGTGCCAACAAAGCAGGACCTCTGAATCAGCAGCAGCATGGGCGGTTTCTAGACTTTTCAGTCCAGAGATACCAAAGATGACTTAAAAAATTTGCAGAAATGTTTTGTTATAGGGTGAGAGGACCTTGGGAAATCAGCAAATAAAGATTGGGCTTGGGCAGTGGTAATGATGGCAGCTTCTGGAGGCCTCAACTCACAGGAGGACTTTGAAGCACTGAGTTCTGAGCACTGAGGAAGGACTCTATTGCTTTAGCACACTAGATCTTACTTACAGTTACAGTGGGCTGGGGCACTCCTAACAGTTCCAGGGTAGAAAAGAATACCTTTGGTCAGGTCCCTAGAAGGATCTCCCAAAACAGCTGCATAAACTCTCTGAAACTTGGGACAGTGCATCCTCCACCCTGAAAACAGAGCTCTACTTTAACAAAGAGTTAAAAGCCAAGTAATAGGTTAGGAAAATGAGCAAATAACAGAAAAGGTTTCTGACCATGGAAAGATACTATGGTAACAACAAGGATCAAAACACACACTCAGAAAAAGATAGCAAAGTCAAAGTTACTACATCCAAAGTCTCCAAGAAAAACAAGAATTGGTTTCATGCTATGGAAGAGCTCAAAAGGGACTTAGAAAATGAAGTAAGAGCAAGAGAGAGGGGAAAAAGTAAGAAAAGAATTGAGATTAATGCCAGGAGAGATAATTTAAAAATTATTGGTCTATCTGCAAGTCATGATCAAAAAAAGAGTGTGGACATCATCTTTCAAGAAATTAGCACAGAAAACTGTCTGAATGTTCTAGAACCAGAGAATAAAAGAGAAACTGAAAATCACTTCCTGAGAGAAATCTCAGGATGAAAACTCTTAGGAACGTTAAAGTCAAATTCCAGAATTCCCAGTTCAAAGAGAAAATATTGCAAGCATTCAGAAAAAAGCAATTTAAGTATAGTGGAACACAGTCAGGATAACACAAAAATTAGCAGCCTCTACATTAAAGAACTAGGGAGTTTAGAATATAATATTTCAGAGAGCAAAATTGATTCAGTGGCAGAATCAACCATAGTGAATTTAAGTCTTTTACCCACATTGCTTGTTGGGCATAATAAATCAAGCCTTGATCTGTTATTATATTGATATGTTACTTCTTTCTCTTTTTTGGGTCTAAAAATCAGTATAAGGAGCTTCCTGGGTGGAAATACTTTTAGTAGGCCAGATCTTCAAGTGGTTTTCAGCTTAGAGTCTTAGAGAGTAGAATTTGACACTAAAAAGTTAAGTAGCTTATTCCATGATCCCAGGAGAAATAGGTATGAAAGGCAGGTCTTTAAACTCAGTCTACATCATTTAAAACATTTACCAAAATATCAATCAATCAAACATTTACCACAGTGCTGCTTCTTGCTATACTTTTGATCTTCTAATTTATAAGCTACCTTGCTTGGTATGATATGACATTTCTTGGCTAATAGTGCATATTTTGATGTATTTTGGAAAGGTAAATAAATTACTGGCCTTGTTTTACTTTTATATTGTCACTTGAAGACTGTGGAGAATGTGATGGGTACCTTAATGTTACTCCAAATTAAAAAAATTCAAGAGGGAGAATTATTTCTTTGAAATAGAACCATATTTCATTCTCATTGGGATGAAGACTTCATAAATGTAGATTTGGAAGGAAAACCCAAAAGCCAATCTAGTCCAACCCTCTCCATTATTTATGGATAAAGGAACAAAGGTATATTGGGGAGGAGGAGTTGAATAATTTGTCCATAGTCACAGGGGTTGATAAGCTCAGATTTTCTAACTCCAGAACTAACATACTTTCTATTGAACCATATTTCCCCCCAAGAAATTCTTCTGAATTTAGTTACAATTATTTATAAACTGCAGAAATTGTCTTTAAAATTTTTTTTCTTTGATTTCTTTAAATCCTCACCCCAATGCATCAACATCCCTGATCAATGCTGAGCTTGTTTCTTTTTTGTCAACCTTTGGCTTAGTTTATACCTCCTGTTTGTCACATTCTCATTTTCCCCCAAAGAAAAGCAATGGATTTTTTTTTCTTTTTCTTTTTCTTTTTTTTCATTTCGCTCACTATTTTTAGAACTTGATGACTGTGATTTGAGGTCACAGAAAGGCTTCATCTAAATAACAAACAACTTCCAACAACGCTAGCAGCAACCAAACACTCCCCCCCACTCCCATCCCCCCAGGTCTCATTGTACACCTATCTGAAGTCACTAGCGACCCTGAAAAAGGAGAACAACCCCTGAGCTTTGGAGTGGCTTGGGATCCTATTAACTCAGTCTGCTCCTTGAATGAAGGGAAGGTGGAGCTTGTGTTGCCATCTCTTGGTCAAAGTCCGCAATAGCATTGTTCCAGGGCCAAGTTGATTAGTTTCTTAAAATTGTAAACGGAATATAGCAGTTTCTTCGCTGTCAATCTCTTACCAAAAAAAAAAAAAAAAAATAGCTCCCCCAAAAGTCTTAAACTAATAGAAGTTTATTTTTATTTTTATTTTATATTTTAAAAATTAATTTTATAATTATAACTTTTTTTTTTTACAGTACATATGCATGGGTAATTTTTTACATTATCCCCTGCACTCACTTCTATTCAGAATTTTCCCTCCTTCCTTCCACCCCCTCCCCTAGATGTCAGGCAGTCCCATACATGTTAAATGTGATATAGTATATCCCAGATACAATATATGTGTGCAGAACAGAACTTCTTGTTGCACGATAAGAATTGGATTCAGAAAGTAAAAATAACCTGGGAAGAACAACAAAAATGCAGTTTACACTTATTTCTCAGTGTTCCTTCTCTGGGTGTAGCTGATTCTGTCCATCATTGATCAATTGGAACTGAATTAGATCTAGAAGTTTAATTTTAAACGTTCCCCAACATTTTATTTTTCGGACAGCTCCAGATGGGGGAGGAAACAGCTGGAATAATCTATCTCTTGTTTTAACGAAGCTTGGTATGTGGAGTAAACCTAAGTGAAGGGGAAATTCCCACACTGTCTGGTTACTGTCCAAGTCCGACACACTTCCCCTTTTGAAGGGTTTGAGGGAAGCAAGGTCTGTCTACCCCTATCAGATGAATTGTAAAGAACAAACTGTTCTTGTCCCCTTAGGTCTTTCTGATTGCTTCATTTGGAACTCTGAAAAAATGCAGTAATCTTACATTCACTAGTTCCCCCCCCCCCACATCTTATTTTTAATTTTTTTTAGTTTTAGTTTTCTGTATTCCATACCACAATTTATATCCTTTTGGATTAATTTATTAATAAATATAATCTGACATGTTAATTTCTTTATTTTGTTAGTTTTTTAATTGAGCTTAATTAGCAGAACTATGTTGCCTGGCACATAGTAGACAATAAATGCTTTTTACCTTGTTGACTTAACTTGTTAATTTGCAAGATGTGGTATATCTTCTGCTGTCTTTGCTCCAGAGCACATTCAATAAAAGCAGGGCTACTTATATCCCAACATTATACTTTCGGGATGCTAAAAAGGAATTAAGAGCTAAGGAATTTGAATTTCTTAAAATAATAGCCATGAGGATTAACTTTTGCTCTTCAACTTTTTACCATGTCTCTCTAGATACTCTGGGATTAGGTGAATGGAATTCTGTGGTCCATCCAACCCACCTCAAGAGACTATCTTGTTTTTAGTTTAATTCTGGACTGTGGGTTTTGGTTCAGGGTACAATGGAGCAACAAATGTGTGTTGGGGAAGGCCCAAGCCAGTCAGCCCATAGTGACTCAAGGGATGGAAGACAAAAAAAAAAAAAAAAAAAAAAAAAAGAGTAGTTTAGACTATCCTAAACCTAAAGAAATTTGAGAACCATTTCTAATATTTTTGATGTGGTTCAGCTTCTAGTGAAGATGTAGCAGTGGCCCTTAAGCCCACCTGTCTTTGGGAGTGATATAGTTGGAAATTATGTATTTCTTCCCCTAAGTTATCCTGCCCCAATTTACTCCGAATGACCAGGATACTATGGCTACAAATACTGCTGGCTGTGACCAGCAGGTCAGTGATAACAGAGTTTCTGAGACTAATGAGCAACAATGATGAGGTACTTAAAGTTGAAGCAGATGCAGAACAAAATTGGATGACCATCACTTGACCTAGTAATATTTCAGGCCTTAAAAACATACCTCCAGAAGGTTCCCCATGAGCTCTGCACAGAGAATTTATAGGTACTACACCTGCACACAAAATCAGAACCAGACCACTTCTTAACTACACCTGTAAGACATAAAATTACCATATTAGTGATATGAAGCATCTGGTTTCTCTAACTTTTCACTATAAATTTATCTTTCCTGTTCTTGTTTTTTTTTGCTAATTTTTTTTTTTTTGAAACTTAGCCTATTTTGGGCTATTACATTATATTGGCATTACAATTATAATAAACTTTACTCCTTAATTTGGGGTCCAAGCCTGCAAATTCTTTTAAAACATCTAGTATCTGGAATCTCAACATTGTGAACCACAACACTTTATTGGAGATTTCAGGTTTCAGGCCAAAGACAAAAAAATGCCAGATGACCCTGGGTAGTATCTGAACCTTTGATGAGTCTTAAAAACTGAGAAGTCATTAACATTGGTATTTGGTGATCTATCTTCCCATTCTGCAATCTTATATTCAATCTTCATGTCTGCATAGGATGTCCCAATGCTTGAAAGTATTCCCTCTTAACCTCAGTCTTTTACAATTCTATAATTCCTTTCAAGTACCATCTTGGACAAGCAACCTTTCTTGATCTCCCTAATTACTAGTCATCTTCCCCCAAATAATCTTGTATTTATTATACATATAGTTATATGTGAACATGATTGAATATAGACTCCTTGAAAACAGGGGCTATTTCATTTCTGTCTTTGTATCTCCAGAATCTGGCAAAGGTATCCTATACTTAGTAAATATTTAACAAATGTTTATTCATTAATTGTTTGAATCATTTCCTTTCTTCCTCAACAACTATCCTGTCAAAATCTTGTTCTCAACTTTTTTTCTGGAAAATACTGTGTTAAATTAAGCTAATATAGGCTTCTATTGTTATTGATGCTAGGTGTGTGTGTGTGCATACATATATATGATTTTATGATTTTGAATAGGGGACTATTGAATACAAGGCCAAAACTAAATAAATAAACCCTTCAAGAACCCAAAGAACAAATTGCTACTTTTGGAATGCCAGATATCATAACAGGCTTCTGGGACAGATATTTTGGGAAAGGGAATTCTTCCCAGGCTTTCATAGATCAGTTTAAGTCAGTGATTGACTCTTCATAATCTTTGGCAGCTGTAGAATTACTCATAACTGTTTTGGAGCATGTTACAAGGGCTCAACATCTATCCCTAGAACTTGAATGGAGTTGAACTAGCCTCTGGGTAATAGAATGGAATGCCAGGCAGACAGCCCTTCACCTTACTCCAATCTATTCATGGAAAGGAAGATAAGGGGGAAGGAAGAGGAAAATAAGTTGATTTAGAAAAAAGGAAGTCCCAGAGCTTAATATCAGCCACTTATTATCAATTAGTCCTTAGACATTTATTACCTTTTTGTGATGCTAGGCTCTAGAGACATAAGAGGGCAATAATTATATAAACTCTGCCTTTAAGGAGAAGCAACATGCACACATATAAGTATATTCATACGTATATATTTATATGTATATATATATACATACACACATAGATATGCACAACTACACACACATATGTGTATATATGTATATTGTGTGTCAGATATATGTATACATATTAAACCAGATCTATGAAATTAACTATGTAAGGACCTATTGATTAGGAAACTCCTTCCATTAATTTTGCTTGGAATCTGTTATTCAAATTATCAACTTAGCAAGTCATCTGGGCCACTAAGAAGTTAAATGCCTTTTCCAGAATCACATAGTATTTGTCAGAAACAGGAATTTAACATAGATCATCCCAATTTCCAGGCCAGTTCTTTATCAGTTTACAACATGGCTGTTTTTCATACAAAATAAAATACGGGTTAATTTTATTTGGGGTAAGAGTAGAAAGCAATAGCAACTGAAGCAGTATAAAACAGTTTCATTTAGAAGGTAGCTCATTTAAGCTTAGCTTTGAGGGAAACTAGGGAGGCTAAGAATTGGAGGTGAGGAAAAATGTCCAGAAAAACAGAGATAAGGCTCTGAATTAGGTGGAGGTGAAGTGAAGATAAAAGAAGAGCTGGGAGAGATTTTGTAAACATAGAACTGACAAGACACATCTTGAGGTGAGAGTTGTACTCTGACCCTAAGCAAAGTAAAGTAAGGGTGACCCAACTCCCCACTTCTTAGACTGTGTTCACAATCCCATATGGGTTTTCATAACTGAAGTTGCAAAATTATGATTTATTATCAATAAATGTTTAATTTAATATCTATACACTCAGGGTCTCATAAAAATTTATCTGGTGAAAAGGGATTGAGAGTGGAAAAAAATTAAAAAAGTTTGAATCCTAACCCATGGAATATGGATTTTTCCCAGCATCTCTAAGGGGAGAGAAGATGATAAGTCAAAATATTCACTAATTGTATCTCTCTTTTTCTAAAAAGAAAGCCTGTCAAACTTCTGGCATGAGAAGACCCTCTTTATCCAAAACAGAATGTTAACAAGGAACTTTACAGGTTCAGGAGGAAGTTGAATTCTTTAAGTTAGAGTCCTCCCAAAGCCTGCAGCCCAGATCCTGCTGAGGCATTCACATGGGGAAGATGGGGAGAAGTTAGCCACACAAAAATCCCCAACTTCCTAGCTTCCCTTTAGGTAACCATAATGCTTTATACTTCTATGTGGCAAAAGCACATTTACTTATAGAAAAAAAAATAACACTAGCTTTTTCTTAAGTAGTAGATCTGTGTGTTTTATATGATAGTTTTTTGTCAGGCAATATGGTTGAGTTGATGAGGAGTCACTGGATTTAAATGAATGAGGATGAAGGGGGGAGTTGATATGGACAAATATACTTAGGAAGATCAATTTGTCAACTAAGTGAATAATGGACTGCAAGGGGAAAAGAATAAGCTTTCACAATAGTGTGAGCATGAGGTAATGAGGGGCTGCATTAGGGTGGTGGGAAAGTCAGAAAAGAGAAGGGAGGTATCAAAGGATACAAGAGGTATTACAAAGGTAGAATCAACAGAAGTTGGCAACAAATTGGATATGGGGAATAGGAGACAATGAGAAGTGTGGGATGACACCTAGGTACAAACCAAGGTTATTAGGAGGATGCTGGCATTCTTAATGGTAATAAGAAAATGAGGAAGAAAGAAAAATTGGGAAATAAGTTCAGTTTAGGACATGTTGAGTTTCAAGTGTCTATGGAACATATAGTTTGAGATGGCCAATAGATAGTTTGAGATTTGACAGTAGAGGAAAGGGGAGAGGTTAAAGCTGGATAGGTAAATCTAGAAATCAACAACATAGAAATGACAAGTGATTCCACTGAAGCTGATGAGATTATCAAATGAAATACATAAAGGGGAAAAAGAAGAATTCACAGGAAAGAGCTCTAAGGGGATACTCATTGTGAGAAGGCATAACCTTGCTGAGAATCTAGTAAAAGAGAAGGAGAAGGAATGATCAGACAGGTAGAGGGAGAACCATGATAGAATAGTATCATAAAAACCTAGAAAAGAGAGCATATGAAGGAGAAGAGGATGATTGGAAATGTGAAAGGGATGCAGAAAGATCAAGAAAGGAGAGGGTTTGGAAAAAAAAAAAACATTAGATTTGGCAATATAATTATTGATTTTGGAGAGAAAAGTTTCCATTGAATGATGAGTTTGAAACCATACTTGAGAGAATTAAGAAAAGAGTGAGGGAGAAGAAAGAGGAAGCACCAAATATAGATAGGCTTCTTAAGAAACTTGACCATGAAACAAGAAAAAAATTGGATGCAAGCTAATGGGTATGGATGGATTAAGTAAGGATTTTTCAATGACAGAGGTTGTCTGTAGAGAGTAGGAAAGTAAGTTGTAGAGAGAGGAAAAAAAAAAAAAAAAAAACCTAAATGAGGGTAGGGATGATAAAAGAGGCAATGGGCTGGAGAAGATGGGATAGAACAGGATGGAATAAAGAATTCCCTGATAAGAAAACTCCCCCTACCAATCTAGGTTGGCACTTTCTCTGCAACTTATCAAAGTTGTCAAGAAGACAGATGGGAACTTTAGTCAGTAGAGATGAAGGGTGAAAGGTATAGATAATCCATATGAAAAAATGGTGAGCAAAGGGAAATTGGAGGATTCAGTGCATAACACATGGTATTCAGTAAACACTGAGTATTCTAATTCAGACGTAGCAGAAGATAGTTGGGGAATAGTATGAAAAACCTGGAAACATTTGGTGACCACATTAGAGAAGACCTTGAATACTAGGTAAAGATGCTTTAACATCATTTGGCGGCATTTTGAAGGCAATAATAATAATAATAAAGTTTTTTGAGCTAGTAAGTTTATTAAAAAAGAGAAAAGTCAAGAATTAGGGAGATTATGGTATAGGGTGGATTATAGAATGTAGAGAGACAAGAGACAAAGGAGATCAGTTAAGAGATTACTGCCAGAGTATGGGAATGAGGAATATTGAAAATGGGAGAATCCATTAGATTTAATGACTATATTTAAGGCTGAGGAAAGGAAGGAATAAAGAAATAAAAGAACCAAAGATGCTTCTGAAGCTTCTAGCATTACTGACTGGGAGAATGAGCATGATGGGTACAAAACAATGAAATTAAGAGGAGGTTTTTGGTGGGAGAGGAAGAATTCACTTTTGGACATGCTGACTTGAATGAGTCAGTAGGAGATACAGATAAAAATATCCAATAGACAACTGAAAATGAAGATTTGGAATTTGGGAAAGAGGTGGGAGCAGGAAATGAAGATTCCAACAGTAATAGATTTAAAACCATGATAGTGAATGAGATTGTGAGTTACTGAACAAATGAAGGACAAAACATTTGTTTAGGATTTACTTTGATCTAGGCACTGGTGATGCAAACACAAGCAAACAAGATAATTCCTACCTCCAAGGAGTTTGTATTCTAAACAGGGAAGGTAACATGTAGGGGAGCTAGAAAGGAGAACATGCTTATAGGTGCACCATAGTATAATTTGAAATTGTCTGGAAATATGGAAGCCAGGTCCTAGGGAAGAAAAGGCAAAAAACTCACTTGACTCCAGAATCCTAAGGACAGAATCTGAGATTCAGGTAGGAGGAGAGGTTGGATGGGGATACCAGAGTGTAAGAAGAATGGTTTAGAAATGATCAGGAAATGATGAGAAGGCCTAATTTCAATCAAGATAAGAGAAAAGGAGGAAGGAAAGCATGTAGAGACAAAACCAGGGCTCTTTTAACCCTGACATTCTGTGATTTTAGAGCTCCATGGAAAGATCAGAAAGGCTAATGAGAGAGCTTTGGGAAAAACATCTCTTCTAAAGCTCTACAATTTTCCTGGAATGCCCTTTATTTTTTAGTTCTCTAAACATCCCCCCCCACCTCCTCACCCCATCTTTTAAGCTGATCCCAAAATCTTTACTTCTATTTAAAGATCATTTTTCTTAAGAGGCATAACATTTAAATAACTAGCATTTATATGGCATTTGGAAGTTTGTAAAGTTCTTGTGCGTATATATATATATATATATATATATATATATATATATATATATATATATATATATATATATATATATATATATAATATAAATATATAATTTAATATATATAAGCTCTCTGAATCCTCACAAAAACCCAGTAAAATCAATGTTCTTATCATCCCTATTTTACAAATGAGAGGACTAAAAATAGATCGCCTTAAATATGATCACTTTCCTTTATTAGACCAATGTCAATCATAGAAATTTCATTTCTTTGTATCCAATGACGTTCCTTTGTCCCCAAATCCTTGACCACTGCACTAAAGCAAAGTAACCCCACTTTTCATTTTCCAGTAAACCCTAGCTTGCTGCTATCTTCACCCAGTTCTTATTACTATCCCCTTTTCTCTCCCCATTTGAATTCCCATCACCCCTTCAGTAGAGAACATAGGGTGTCCCCCTTTCATCTTCAATCTATTTCCTGTTTCCTGAAGACAGCACACAATCTTTTTTTTTTTTCTAATTTGCATTTAAAAGTTTAACAATAGCATATAAGGAAACTTACATTAGGATTTACAGTAAAAAAAAAAAAAAAAGAAAAAGAAAAAAGAAGGGAAAGTTTACAAGATTACGAAAAGCACAACAGTTAATCCAGGTTCTATTACTGGACAGGGAACTAAGCCTCTGATCTTATTCACTCCTCTCTTGCCTAATTCAACCCCTTCTTCCTGAACTTGTTCTTGAGGTTAACCAACCCATTTCAGTTGGAACTTGTTGTTAGATTGAGTTAGATTGGCTGCTAACTCATCTAGATTCAGTCAGCCATGTATCTTGATCTTTTATGTTACCCAGTCTAGTTCCCTCAGCATCCTCCTCCTTGGAAAGTAGAAGCAAGTTCAGCTGGCAAAATTCAGATGGGCTGTCCAAGCTTGCATGTGACCCCAACTAGTACTCTTACTTGCTTCCTAAATTTTCCTCTCCTCTTTAAAATGTAAACTCCCTGAGAGTAAAAACTGTTCTTTTTTTTTTTCTTTATGTTTCCAGCCCTTTCTGAACTGCTTGAAATTTAATAAATGTTTATTCATGTTTTTTATTTGTGAATATTTATCAATGGATTGAAATATTGTGTGAGGAAGATTCTTTATACTGGCCTTCTTAGCAAAGACCCACAAGATTTGGAAAAGGAATAAGTGCAGAACATAACAGCCTCAACTGTTACCTAACATTTTTAAGGTACACAAATGAAAAAGTTAGTGAATGCTTTCTTAACTCCTTTTTTCCTTCAGGCAACACTGACTCAGTGCCTTACCTCAGTAAAGGGTGTGTAGACTGGTAGATCTACCTATTTAGAATTTAGCTCAGAATTCTAATCCATTGGGAAAAATCCAGCCTCTTTCCTTTGAATTTTATAATTTGTTTTCAAGTATTAATTAATTATACATGTGTCCTAGATATAATTGAGTTCATTTCCATGTTAGCTGGCATCCATGCCTGAATGCTGTATGTAGTTGTATATAGAACATAATATAGAAAATATATATGTAGAAAAAAAATATATATATATATATATATACAGAGAGAGAGAGAATATATCAAATGATATTTATTGTACTTATAAATATAAGAGAATATAAATATAGAATATATATATATATAGAGAGAGGGGGGAATATATCAAATGGTATTTATAGTACTTATAAATATAAGATAATATAGATATAGAATATATCAAATAGTACTTAGTAAACAAAATAATAATGTATAATACTCCAACATTAACTAAACACATAGAAAATCTCTCCTCAACACAAGAAGTTCTTCCAGATATAAAACTGTTCTAGACCCAAGAATTCTACAGCATTTATGGACTGAGATACTTTAGTTGTCCATTACTATGCCCTACCCAATTCCCCACAAACAGGTAAAGGAGAATAAACAATACAGTGTTGATATAATGTTAGAATTACATTTCTGAGTAGGAGCAATCATCAGAGAATATCAGAAACCTTGGGAAAATGCTGAATGGAGATTCTTATTTATTCTTGAAGAGGACCAATAACATCATGAAGCTGGGTGTAGGACTCTTAGCATGAGAATATGGTCCTTTAGATCTGCTGTGAACTGAAACTTAGGACATTTAGTGTTCCTCCTTACCCCTTCAGCCTTTTTTTGGTTATTGCTTAAGAATCCTGATAACTTCTGGTAGATAAGTGATACAGAGGACTGGGCCCCGCACTTGGAATTAAACTTGATTTTCAATTCTGACTTCCTAATTTCCTAAGTTCCTAAATGTTACTATGGCCAAATTTCTTAATCTCTCCCAGCTTCAGCTTGGTTATCTGTAAAGACAATAGCAACTACATAAATAAAACTAGCAAATGCAACAATTTCAGGTTGCTGTAAGAATTAAGGGAGATAATGTATGTTATATATTTTACAAATCTGAAGTGGGTGAGTAAATACCAGTCATTATTGTTATTCTGGCCTTGGCTAGCCTATAGAAGAGCACAGTGGGCATATGGAAAAGCCAGTCCTAGTGAGGAATAGAGCCACCATTGCACTAGCATCCCTTTCCTTTGATGTTGAGCTTGAACACAGTACCTCAATGCTTAGCTTGCATTTCTCTCCTCATTTCCTGTCAAAATCTCCAGTCAAATCTCTGCTACACTTTGAAGCAGGGTGGAGTATGTGCAGGCAATATGAGAGGGCAACTATCTGCACAAAATTGCTATCAACAATATTATAAATATGAGAAAGGGGATATTATCCTGCTATGATATGATTCTGTGCTTATAGTAAATTTTATATGCTCACTCTATTACCCTTTTCAATCAAATCCAACAAGCATTTATTAATTCTACTGTGAAGTAGGATACTATTCTAAGTTCCAGAGATAAAAAGGGGAAAAAAAAAAAAAAAAAAAGGTCATTGTGTCTCTGGAAGTATTTATACCGGGATTACATGATCCATGTTGCCATGATCTCTTTCCTCACTGTACAGGGTCTTAGAGGCTTCCTAAAACAGGCCTTTATCAAACTAAACTTTGTGTCTTCCTCAATCTTATATCTTCCTGTGGACCTCCCACCAACTTTCTCTTTCTGGGACTCCCCTGGCTCTGAGATCATTAGCACTGCTGAGATAACACTTGGGGCTAATAAGTAATAGACAGCTTTCCCTGGCTTGGCTATATACGCCATCCAGTTCCATGTATTTATCTTAGTGAGTCATGACCCACATCCTCTTCTACCCCAGGGGAGTGGTTCACTAGAATCCAGGTTCAAAAAACAAACAAACAAAAAAAACCCTTAATGTTCAGTAAATAACATGAGAAAATTGTGCAATTCCTCTTATCCTTCACCAAACCAAAGAAAACAAAACAAATAAGAACAGAATGATATCAAAACTTATTTATGATATAAATTCTTTCATTTTCCTTTTTTGCTTAATATTTTTACTACATGGTCTAGGTCATAGATGGTAAAACTTCATTTAGTCCATTTTGTTGTTATTGGTAGTAGTGTTCCTGGCTCCAAACAAAACCAAAATTGGGTAACTGTTCTGCTGATGCAATTGGTATAGCTTATCACTAACACAAAAAATAAACCTATGTTTCAGATATAGAAAGTCATACAGAGGAATGCAAACACTGAGAGATTGGATCTGAGAATAAGAAGACATAGATTTTGATTCAGAGTCTGCCACTCACTAGCTTTTTGATTTTAAGAGTTTAATTTACTCATCTTAGATGATGTTTAAAGTTCTGTCCAGTTCTGAATTTGTGAGAAAATGAATAATCAACTGTTAGTGGAAGTTATCATAGTTTCTAAGGTCTACATTGACAGTGTATTGTGATTTTTTTTTTTCCCAATTCAAAAGGATTGAGGATTAGACCTGAGATGTCATTGATATAGGAAACTCCCAGATGAAGTCATTTCTTCTATTAATATAGATCATCACCTTCTTTGCAATTTGTAATTTGAGAAATTGCTGAGAGTAATAAGTTAACTGATTTGCCCAGGATCATTTGGCTAGTAGAAATCAGGATTGAGATCTAAATTCAATTCCTCCTGCCTTCAAAGCCAGCTTTATATCTCTACTAGGATATGGTGGCTCTCAGCCAATTTAATGAGAGCTATAGTAATTGAAATGAGTATTTTTATCCCTATTTCTATTCCCTCCTCCCACCCTGGGGAGGGGGGAGGGAGGGATTTATATTCTTTTCACCCCTAGGGATAAGGGAGGGTATAGATCAGCAATGATTTGACCGTGAATATGAGAGATAAAGAATACTAATATCATTAACTTCCTTTTATGAGGCAGTTGAGTGGTACAGTGGTTAGAACACTGGTTCTAGAGTCAAGAAAACTTGATTTCAAAAACAGCTTCAGATGTTCTAACTATGTGAGTCTGAGCAAGTTATTTAATCCCTGCCTCAAGTGCAAAATGGGGATAGCAACATTCGAGTCCCACATGAGATATTTGTAGTGTTTAGTGCTTGGTAAATGACATTCCTTTCATCTCATCCCCCCTCTTAAAATGAAGACCCCCCCAAAGCCCACAAATGTTCATACATTGGTAAGGGGCAGATTTTGTTCTGACTTTTATCTTTTCTCTTTTACTGTGAATTTAACAACTGTCAGCAAACACAAATATTTACTTCTCTTTTTTTCTTTTCTTTTTTGGTAGACAACCACCAATTGACAAACACCAATAAATTGGAATATTTAAAAACTCACAAGGAATAGAAAAAAAAGAGAATTATATGTAAAACAATCTCTATTATATATAGCTTATTTTCTTTAAGTAAATATTAAATTTAACATGGTCGTATAAATAAATGAATGAATTTATCAAGTGCTTACCATATGCAGAACACTGTACTAAGTGCTAAGGATATAAATAGAAAATAAGACCATCTGGCTCTCAAGGAATTCACATTCTAAAGGGGGAAAAACATGTATGGGACGTTTTAGTTGCAAGTCAGATGAAAAAGTCCCAAGGCCCTTGGGATGTAGTGGCTAAGTTCTTCTTTGATGTCATTTCCACTACTAAAATGATATCCTCTTCTGATTTTACACACAACACTCTGTTTGTCAGCATCTTCTTCTGAATTTCTTTCTACATTCTTCTGAAACATAAACTTTTCAAAATACAAAGAAAAGTAAAGAAGTCTGTAACAGAAACTGTATTAAGTAACAGAGATTTAAACCCAGTTTTCCTAACTTCAAGTACAGTTGCTACTACTATCCTATATACCAAACATGTTTAGAATTCCTACTATGTACAGAGAAGTGTAGTAGGGACTAGCAATACAATGATAATCAAAAGACATCATTGACTTTAAAGTTTATAGCTATATCAAGAAAACTTGATATATAGACAAATAGCAAGCAATAATAACATGTAGCATACAAAAAACTAAAACCATAATTGCAAAATAGTCATTCTTGACATAATCGATTTAAAATCATGTCCATATCTAAGCTAAACAAATTCATTTTAGAATTAAATGCATTTTCAGTTAAAAAATAAGAAAAAAAAATCTATTTTTCTTGGAGAGAAGCAAAGCACTTCCTGGAGAGACCCAAAACTAATTATACATAACTATGAGGTTACAGAAAACTGGATGATTCATCAATGAATGATAACTGGGCAATCAAAGCTAATCCTTAGAGAACTGGGTTTTTCTGGAATCTCCCTTTTCCTTCTCCTTCCTGTTTCTATCTCTCGGTGAATCAGAACTTTTTAGAATCTATAGAAGATTTGGGCCCTAAATAGATGTGAAGAGTGGCTGTGAGATCTAATCCAGCCTTAGTGTTAATTTTTTCTTCCTAAATAGTGGGAATCTAGGGATTCTTTATTGTCTATAAGTGTGGCATGTCACACAAAATTATGTAGGGGTCGGGTCATGAAAGGTCCTGTTTTTGTGAGCTAACCTTACTAGAAATGTTAGTCCAATTTCTTCTGAGAGGTCATGGATTTCTTTAAGGATACCCTGGAGTAGCCTTGAGTTTGTTGTAATCAGCACAGAGTCATCTGCAAACACCAGCACCTGGGCCTTTTGGACTTTCTTTAGAATATCTCCTCCTGCCCTTACTCTGGGACAACAGCAAACACCTCTAATAATTAATATATCTCCCCAATTTATGTTTTATTCTGATAATCAGAGGCTAATTGAAAAATGTTCTCTTCAAGGTTGCTTCTATAAAATAACCTTATTGAATGAAGGAACAATAAATTAATTAATGGGAAAAAAACTCAATTATTATATGGCTTTCACTTTGTACTAAGTAGTTTAGTAAGCACTGAAAAATATAAGAACAAAAGTGAGGAGGATGTTCCTGCCTTTAAGGAGCTTATATTCTAATACAAAAGACTTAAACTATAAAACTACTAAGCACTATTAAGAGTTGGCTCTCATTAAGTGGCCAACAAAAGATCTGTCCAAGTCCCATTAGTCTTTGAGTCCTGTTAGCTCAGAGTAAATGTAAATAGAACTTGTCTCTGTTTTGGCCAGAAATCCTGAAAGTCTTTTTTCTTTCCAATTGATTTTTTAAAAATTTAGATAAAAGGCCATTCTTTCTTACCTAGCCTTAATCACTGAATGGGTATTACTTCAGTCAAACTGAAAGCTCTTAAGCATCCAGGGCCATCTCCAATCATCCTGTTCTATATCTTGCCAGAGGACTCAGATGTCTCTGAAAGGGAAGGTGAGTTTGCATAGCCCTTCCTCACTTAAATCCAATTCACTTGAATACTATGGCATCAAGTATTCACTTGAATATTAAGACAACTAACATTCAGACACTGTACTAAGCAGTAGAAATACAAATAAAATAGAAAACAAACAGACAAATCATGGTCCCACCCTCAAAGAACTCAAAGTACAATATTTTACTGAGGGAGACAACATGCAAATAACTATATACATATAAAAGACATATTCAGTGTAAATGTAAGTTAAAGTCAGAGGAAAGATACTAACAGTGTGTTTATGTTACATAAGTATGTTATAGGGACTAGGAGAGTTTTTTGTACAAAGTGATTTGAAATGAGCTAGGGAAGCCAGGATTTGAAAGTAAAGAAGAAGTAAAAATTCTAGATATTAGGGTCAGCTGGTGAAAAGGCATAGATAGAGTCTTAAGATAAATGGATCTCTGGGCCTGGAGTCAAGAAGACCTGAGTTCAAATTTGATTATAGACATTTACTAGTAATGTGATCCTGGACAAGTAACAACCCTATTTGGCTCAATTTCTCCATCTATAAAATGAACTGGAAAAAGAAATGGCAAAGCACTCCAATATCTTTGCTAAGAAACCCCAGATGGGGTCACAAAGAGTCAGATGTATGGTATGCAACCCACCCAATAAATCTCAAAGATCTCTCAAGATATAAGGAGAAAGTTTATTCATTTCTTATGAGAAGTGGGCTGTCACTCTCACCATATTGGTGGGGGTGTGTGTGAAAGTGAGGCGCTGAGCACCAGCCTAAGGGGCAATATATATGTTCCTTAATGCAACATTAGGGCCCTTCCCCTGCCCCCAAGCTGGTTCATCCTCATTGACTGAGAAAACTACAGCGAATGGGGAAGAAACACATAGATTTAAATTTAAACAAGACATACCTTCTACTGACCCTAAGACTTTCAGTGTATGAACTGAATAGATCAGGGCTGAGTCAGTCTGCTCTACACCCTCCCAGAATTGCTCCATCCACCCATTCCTGGGAACTATTTGCCAATGAGGGAAGGCAAAGGAAAATAGGAATCTGATCCATACCCTAGTTAATTTGTAATTTTACTTTTAAAGAAATGTCAAATTTACCATTCACAGACATGACTGAAATGGCTGGACAACAGCTCCAACAACAATGAGAGATGAAAAATCTTATGTTGGGCACAGCAAATAGGTCTAAGTACCGGGATTTAGTATACCTGAATTGTTGGGGACATAGAGAAGAGTATAAAAAAGTATAAAAAGACTTAAGAATTGGAAAAATTCAAGTTGTGAAAAGACTTCAAATAGAGCACCTTATATTTGAACTTGGAAGTAATAGGGATCTACTGGAGTTTATTGAATAGGTGGAAGATGGGGGAGAAGGGAATGACATAGAACTACACTTCAGGAAAGCTACTGGCATCTGAATGGAAAATGGACTAAAGTAGAGAAAGACTTGAGATAGGAAAGAGCCCAATTAGGAGGCTATTATCATAGTTCAGTCAGGAGGTGATGAGGGTCTACATCAGGGTGACAGCTATGACTGGAGACAAGAGGATGTACTATAGAAATGATAAGGCTTAACAATAGGTTGGATATACGAAGTGAATGCAAGTGAGAGAGGCAGATACCAAAATTACCAGCCTAAGAGACCGGGAGAATGATAGTTGCCCAGCAATAAGAGGAAAGTTGGGATATAAAATAAAAACTCACCAAGGGAGTGGTAGCAAGGGAGAGGGTAACTGGATTTGTAATGTTTATGGATATTATGAGTGGAATGGACAGGTGGGCTGATCTTTATCTTAACAGGGACAGTAGACATCTTTTAGAGGTAAGAGTCTTAATAGCTACATTTTGTTCTACTGAGTCTAATGCAATTTTATAATAAATAGTAACTAATTAATGTGAAAGTACCTTGTATTTTTAAAAAAATAATTTGTTGATATATTTTATTTTATATTATCAACATATGGGAGCCATCCCATATAATATACAATCTATTATATAAATTGTATATACAATGATTATATAAATTGTAAGTATACAATATGATATACACATACATATATAAGAAAAAAAAAGAAGAAAAGATTACTATAACTGATCAATACCTCAAAAAGTCTGAAAACATGTAATGTTAGTCATGGACTTCTTATCTCTGCAAAATATTAGGAATTATTCTTCTCATATCTCTTCTCTAAGACCTTGCTTATTCTATGTAATTTTATAATATTCACTTTTAATTATGTTTGTAGTTGTTCTTTCCATTTACATGATAGTAGTCATGGGGTATATTGTTTTCTTGACTCTGTTTACTTTCTCTGCTCATGTAAGTTTTCCCAAGCTTCCTGTATTAGCTTGTAAGCTCTGTAAGAGCAAGGACTGTCTTACCATAGTTCCAGGAACATTACAAGCATTTAAGAAATGTTTTTATTGATATTCATCATATTCATTTTTCTTACAGAACAGTGATACCATTCATTCATATCTCACAATAGCCTTTCTCTAATCAATGGGCAACTCCTTGAGTACTAATTCTTGCTACAACAACAAAAAAAAAAATGATATATTTGTATGTGGGGACTTTCTTTTCAATGATCTCCTTGGCATATATGACTGGTAGTAAAATCTTTGCCTCAGTGGTATGGACATTTTAGCCACTTCGATAATTCCAATCTGCATAATACCAGATTGCTTTTCAAAATGGTTATTGCTGTACAATTCCACCAACAATATACTAGAATTCCTCCAACCTTCAAAATCTTCAGCATTAACTATTCTCATATGTTGTCATTTTTATCAACAGAGTTGTTTTGATTTACATTTCTTTGATTATTAACGATTAGAACATTTGAAGTGATTGGGATCATTTCTAGCACTTTCCCACTTTGTTTCTGTGACATCCTTTCTCACTTTTCCTCACCACCTCCTCCAATAAAGCATTTGAACATCCCATTTTACAGGTAATAAAAACTGAGAAACAAGGAGGTCAACTGACATGTTCATGCTGACAAAGCTAGTAAATGTCAAAGGTAAGATCATTTGACTCCATGTGTGGTATTTTCTGCTATACCCTTATCTATGTAGGTTCTCAGATCAATCTTTATCTTAATTTGGTTGTGGAGAAGGTGATCCATCAATCAATTTAAGCAAAGTATTCTTCGGCAGCAGCATGAGGTATATGCCCATAAGAATGCCTTTTGGGACAGCTAGTTGGTGCAGTGAATAGATCACTAGCCTTGAAGTCAGAAGGACCTGAGTTCCACAAATTTAACACTTCCTGGCTGTGTAACTCTGGGCAAGTCACTTAACCCCAATTGCCTCAGGAAAAAGAAAAAAAAAAAAAAAGTATTTTATTGGGAAACCATTTGGTCATTTCCAGAAGGAAGTCATCCTATTGAATACACCACATGCAGCAATCTGAACATTATTTTCATGAAAGCCATGAGCTATATCTGGTGACCTGGAATTAACTCTGATATTTAAATGATTATTGTTTTTTTCCAGCATGGTATATGCCAGATGTGGTGTGCCCTATCAAAGGCACTTACCTTCCTGTGAGAAGGGAGCTTTATCAAAAATTAATATTGATTTTGTTGGAAAATCACAGGGGGAAATTTAGGACTTGTCTGATAGTAAGCTCCTTCTCACAATAGCTTGAAATGTTCCATGTACCAGTTTCAATCTCTTCTGAAACAATCACAGCTCTATGCCAAATATCTGCACAAATATATTGTCAGATATTATCACTCCTAACAATGGGCTTACATTTATCTCAGTTGAATTTAAGCAATTTGTGGATGGGAATGTTATCCAAACTATCACTATAGTGATAGAATGGAATTAAAAAAATATTATTACCTTGTCAATTTATATCAGAAATTTCTTCTTTAATAATTCCCCACTTGATCGGGCCTTTCTTTGTAACAAAGAAAAATTTATAACACAACAGACACAGTGGACAACATCTGATAATGGTACATTCCATATCCAATAATTTTTTATTTAGAGAAAGGAGATATGTTTCAACATTAGTTCTTGGGACCAGGTTTAGGTCATTGCAAATGAATCCGGCTAGTAATCAATAAGTTTTTGTTAAGCATCTCTTATATGTCAAGCATTCTGCTAAGAACTGAGGAAAGAAAGAAAGAAGAAAACCAAGAAGGATGGAAGGAAAGAAGGAAAGAAAGAGAGGAAGAAAGAAGAAAACAAAGAAGGAAAGAAAAAAGAAAGAGAAAGAAAGAAGAAATCAAAGAAGGAAACAAAGAAATGAAGAAAAAGAAGGAAAGAAAATAAAGAAGAAAGAAACAAAGAAACAAAGAGGGAAGATGGAGGAAGGGAAGAAGGAAGGAAGAGAGGAAGAAAGGAAAGGAGGAAGGAAGGAAGGATGGAAGGGAGGAAAAAGGGAGAGAAGAAAGGAAAGAAAGAGGAAGGGAAGAAAGGAAGACAAAAGTCAGACCTTGTTCTAAGAGAGCAAACAATCCAATGAAGAAGACAACATAAAAACTAATATACATGAAACAAACTATATACAAGATAAGCAAATGGACTTTTCTGGGAATTTAGTTACAAAGGGCAGAAAACAAATAGAATGATAGTTTACATAGCTAGAAGGATTAAGTGAGAAGTTTTTCAGGATGAGGAAGATATGGGCAAGTTTGTAAGCAGTAAGAAAAGAACAGGGAGAGATCGAAAATACTTGAAAGAGAGGGGCAGCTAGCTGGCACAAGGGATAAAGCACCAGCCCTGAAGTCAGGAAGACCTGAGTTCAAATGTGGCCTCAGACACTTAAATACTTCCTAGCTGTGTGATCCTAGGCAAGTCTCTTAACCCAATTGGCTCACTGAAAAAAAAAAAAATACATGAAAGAGAGGGGATAACATGTTAAAGAAGACAGGATGGAATGGGATAATTTGAATAAATAGAGGGTTAAACTTGATAAGGAGTAAGACCACTTCATCATGTGAGGCAGGGATAAAGGAAGAGAGGCAGAAAGGATACCAGTGATAAGAAAGGAGAAGAAGGAACTTATAGTGAATGGTCTTAATTTTTTCAGTATATTAGTACTATTTTCATTTAATTCATTATAATCATTAGCAATATTGTTTTTCTAGTTTTGCTTACTTCATCACACCTCAGTTTATGTAAGTTCCTGTTTTTCTGAAATTCTCATTTCTCTCATTTGTTTCCACTGAAGTTATGTTTCATCATATTTATATACCACAATTTATTTAGTCCTTTCCCAATTGATAGGTCTCTAATTTTGTCTTTAACTTTTTGCTACAACAAAAGCATTACTATGAATATCTTGTATACTTTAGGCCTTTTTTTTTCTGCCCTTGGTCTTCTTGGAGCATAAACCCAGGAGAGGGATGCATTGGAACTAAAAAAAAAATTCCCATATTTTCATTGCCAAGGGATTTTCCCCCAGAAGCAGCCACATGTTTGAAGCTGGAATGTAGCCAAGAGAAGTACCCTATGCCAAGCAGCAGCATTGTTGAGCAAAAGGAGGCCAAAGAGGCTAAAGAGCAATAGTTAGGCTCCCAAAATCTAAAGGTAAGCATGTAAATTTTTAAAAAGGCATTTCAAAAATCCTCTATCTTTATTCCAAGATGATTTCTTTGCCTTCCTATTTCTGTAAACAAGACTCTTAACTGCATTGTCTTTTTTATGTTATGAATTTAAGTGTTTTTAATTTACATTCAAAGTATTCGCTCTTGCAGAAACATAATAATTTAATTACAGAAAATAAAGAATTAATACTTTCCTACTGCCATTCCTCAGCGTATATCAAATTATCACATATTTAGATTGTATTCTATGTTTGATTTTTTTAAAAAAGTTTTTTATTTTCAAAACATTTACAGTTTTCAACATACATCCTTGAAACCTTGTGTTCCAATTTTTTTCTCCCTCTCTTCCCCCACCTCTTTCCTAGACAGAAAATAATCCAATGTTTGTTAAACATGCACAATTCTTCTATGTATATTTCTACAATTATCATGCTACACAAGAAAAATCAGATCAAAAAGGAATAAAAAAATGAAGAAGGAAACAAAATCCAAGCAAACAACAGCAAGAAAAAGCGAAAGTACTATGTTGTGATCCACAGTCAGTCTCCGTAGTTCTCTCTTTGGGTGTAGGTGGCTCTCTCCACCACAAGACCACTGGAACTGGCCTGAATCACCTTACTGTTGAAAAGAATTACGTCCATCAGAATTGATCATCATAAAATCTTATTTCAACTACACTTTCAACAACAAAGAGATATGAATATTTGTCTTGACCTTTGAACTTGAGCTATTTCCAAGTCTGCTTCCCTATTTCCACTAGGATGGGAAACTTCGCTTGTATTTCTCATTCCATTCCTATTGGTGATGTTCATCACTTGGCATGCAGTGGTGGGGAGTTCCATGCGCGCGTTTCCTTGAAGCCATAAATTGTGGTCTCTTTTCTGGGCTCCATTTTACGTAGTTTGTGAATCAAGAAGCCAACTTGATCTGCTCTTTGATCTCCCTCTGTGATCCCCCTTTAATGTTTTAGAATAAATTGCCTCTGTTTTGAAATCATTCAGACATCCTCAGATAAAAGCTATACTCCAATGCTTGAACTGCCTCTGAAAGTTTAGGTGAATATTGTGATAGAATGAGGTGCCATTAATAGATAAGTTAACTTAGGAAGTTTGCCAGCTCTCCCATCCTTAACAAAAGCAAAAGGAAATTGAATTAGGATGACAGTCTTAGCTTTAAACATTTTCTAAAGCATAAAACCTGTGAGTTGAAAAATTGCATGACAAGCCTTGAAGACCTGCTCACTCTTTTGGGTGAGCTACCACCATAAATTGGAAACATGACTAGGTAACTAAGTGACAAATGCAATCCAAGACATATCAGGTGGGGAGTGTTTATCAACTTATGGATTGAGATGGAGCTTGAAGAAGGGAATCCAGGAATGGATAGTCAGTTGGTCTGTCCATGATGTCTGAATTATTATCTGGAAAAACTTAATTTCAGAATCTGTAGCACATTACTTCTCTAAGATTATGAACTAAGCTTAGCTAATGAAGGTTTTATATATATATATATATATGTATAATTTCCTAGGATAAATTTATGATGCACATCGTTATTACTGAGAATTTCTTTCTGGAGAACTCTTTTGGATCTGGATACTATGAGAGCCAACCACAGATCAAAACAGAAAAAAAACTTAGGGATATAAATGGGGCTTATGAGCACTCCTCTCAGATACCACCTATAACAGAAAGAGAAATGTGATAAAGAACTATCCATCAGTTATTATTCACTCCAGCTATATAAGCCTAACTACTTTTCCTAATCATAATGTAATCCTTTTTCCTGATTATTTTTTCCTTTCATTCCAGAAAGCAACCCCTATAAAAATATGACCTGGAAATTGTATCTGGATGCATTACTCCTCATAAGCCATAGCCACCGAGAACCCAGAAAAGAAAGTTTTCATGATGAATATCCTTGACACTATCAAATGCTTCCACATTAGAAATGGAGATTATATATCAGAAGAAAAACTATCAAAGAATATACATTAGCATCTGTGATGCCATTGTGACCCTTAAGGTCTGAAACTTTCCATTTGCTGGTCTGCCATTACAATCTAATCTCCTTAAGAACAGGAACTGTCATACTTTTGTATTTGTAATCGGCAGCACATAGTACATGCTTTATACATAGTAGACTGTTGAGGTTTTTCTTTTTAGTTTTTCTCCCATGAAAATATTTATAATTAATATTTTTAGTCTATTCAAATCCATGTACTTCTCCTTTACCCTTAAAATGATTCAAAAGCTTAATTCTTTTGAAACTGTATCATTCTACAACTCAGTCATATATCATCATATAGCATTGCCAGAATAATACTGATGATTTTAAAAGTAGACTTTTGTTTCAAGGGGAGATTTGAGGTCATTAAAAATACTGAACAGTTTTTCAAAGGGCTACCCAGTCTTCTTTCTTGGTTGATGCCATAATGGCCATTCACATTGTCTTTCCAAGATATTTGTACTAGTGCTTTAACTGCATAAATTGTCTATTCAACCACAAATTAGAATCTGGAAAATTCTTTTTTTCTTTACAAAGTCCTTTAATTTTTTTTATATAACCACTTGATTACCTCCACCAATAACAATGATAACAACACATTCTTAGGGCCACACTTTCTGATGTGTTTCATAAGGAGATAGAAATGGTATTAATGGCATTAAAAATAAAGATAGGAAGAATATCTAAACTACAACAAATATATACAGAGGATTGTATCTTAATTTCAATGATTCTGTGAAATTAGTTAATCTACATAAAACATTTTGTAAACTATGAAGAACTAATATGTTAATTGTTATAATTATGATAAATTTTCAAATATATAAATTTGCAATCTCATCAAATTGAACATCCGCTCCAATAGAGCATATTGAAACTTCGTACTTATCCATGCTTTGTGATTCTAGTTCAAGTGTTCCCATTCATTTGTTAAAGGTATTGTTTCTTTCTTTTGGTATTTCAAAGGATAACAGTGGAGCACATAAACTGTCCATCAGTTATCCCTTGTTCTCACTGTGTGTCCAGCCTATCTTCTTTTTTTGATTACTCATTTCCCTATAACGTCCTTTACTCCTGTTCTTTGTAAATGTTCACTTGTATATTCTTGTGAGACATAGTCAATGCGGGAATTTGTTTTGCTTGACTATGCATATTTGTTACAAAAGTTTTCTTTGAATTATTGCAATAGAGAGTGGGATGGGAGGAAAAATTAGATTTCTGTTCATTGAAATTTTTTAAAAGATTAAGTTGAAAAAAAGAGAAGTTTCTCATTAATTATATGTTGCAACTTGCTCAAACCTACCATAAACTTCCCCTTTACCCTCTGTTAATATTAATTATTACAACTTTGGAGATTGAAACGTGACATGATTTACATTTATATAACAACTAAAAATAATATTAGGATTTAAAAGATGAGAATTTACTACTGGGATAAATTTGGGGATATTAAAAGAGTTTTTGAAATCTAAAGGCAATCTGGCCTGATGATTCCTCCTCTTGGCTGGCTAACTTCCTCACTCATCCATCTATATGTTTTACCCCAGATATATGCTCTAGATATAGAAATAGGCAATATAGTTTGACCTGTATATTGGATATATATATATATATATATATATAGATATATATATCTATATATATATATTGGATATATATATCTATATATATATATATATATAATATATATATATATATATTATATATCCAATATACAGGTCAAACTATATTGCCTATTTCTATATCTAGAGCATATATCTGGGGTAAAACATATATATATATATATATATATACACACACACACATATATATATTGGAATCTGGACAACAGATATTCTTCAAATACTTGGATTTTTCTATGTAGATGATTAGGTAAACTCATTTGAAAGATTATAGATCTCTTTTAGAAGCTTTTCAGTGTTTTGAAGTTTGATGTACAGACAACAATATCTGGAAGACCTCCCCAACCATAAGGGAATCATCATTAACTTAGACTCTAGGTTGGATCTCCTCCATGGCAGTGCTGATCATCTTTGGCAGAAATATGAATCCCTAGTTTATATCTCACGTGATATTTATGATCAGAGGGTCATCAAATATGGTTACTCGTGTTTTTATATGTTTTAAGAAACCAAATAATTTTGATGAATGAATGGAATCAACTAGTTGGAAGAAAGCCTTCAAGGCAGAATTTTTCATTACTTAATTGAATGTTTTTCAATATAATCAATAAACAATAAGTATCTGATACTCTATATCATCCAGTCAATTGTATAATGGTAAAAATATATTCTACTGTCAAATTTAACCTCAAAAGTCTATTCCTTTTATGACACAGATATGGTGCTGATACCTAAACCAGAAAGAGCCAAAACAGAGAAAGAAATGCATAGCACAATTTTCCTAATGAATATTGATGCAAAAATCCTAAATAAAATATTAGCAGTTTACAACTAGATGCATTCTCAATAAGATCAGAGGTGAAACAAAGCTGCCCATCATCACCATTACTATTCAATATTGTATTTAAAATCTTAGTTTTAGCACTAAGAGAAGAAAAAGAAATTAAAGTAGGTAAAGAGGAATCCAAATTATCACCCTTTGCAGATGATATGATAGTATACTTAGAGAATCCTAGAGAATCAACTAAAAAACTACTAGGAACAATAACTGTAGCAAAGTTGCAAGATATAGCATAAGCTCACATAAATCATTGCATTTCTCAATGTTATCATCAGAATCTAGCAGCAAATGATAGAAAGAGAAATCCCATTTTAAAGATAACTATAGATAATATTTGGAAATCTACCTGCCAAGACAAAGCCAGTAACTATATGAATACAATAAAACACTCCACACAAATAAAGTTAGATTGAAACAATTGGAAGTATATCAAGTACTCATGAGGAGAACAAGCTAATATAAGGAAAATGACAAATCTACTTAAATTAAATTGCTAAACCAATCATACGTTCAAGAATTACTTTATAGAGTTAGAAAATATAATAACAAAATTCATCTGGAAGAATAAAAAGTCAAGAATTTCAAGGGAATTAATAAACAAAAAGCAAAGTGACCTAGCTGTATCAGACCCAAAAACTAAATAATAAAATGGCAGTCAACAAAACCATTTAGAAATAGAGTAGTAGTTCAGGGGAATAGGCTAGGTTTACAAGACACAAAACTCAGTGACTATAGTAATCTGGTGTTTGATAAATACAAAGATTCCAACTTTTGGGTTAAGAACTCACTATTTGACAAGAATTGCTGGGAAAACTAGAAAATAGTATGGTAGAAACAAGGCATTAACCAACATCTAACACCCTATACCAAGATAAGGTCAAAATGAGTTCATGCATTAGCCATAAAGAATGATAATATAAGTAAATCAGGAGAATTAGAGATAGTTTATCTGTCAGACCTGTGGAGAATGAAGGAGTTTATGGCCAAAGAAGAACTAGGGAACATTACGAAATACAAAAATGGATAATTTTGATTATATTAAACTAAAAAGATATTGTGCAAACAAAACTAATGCAGCCAAGATTATAAAGGAATTAGAAAGGTAGCTGGGTGGTGTAATAGATAGAGCAGCCCTGAAGTCAGGAGTACCTGAGTTCCAATCTTACCTCAGACATGTAATACTTTCTAGCTGTGTGACCCTGGGCAAGTTACTTAACCTTAATTGCCTCAGAAAAAAAAAAAAAAAAAAAAAAAAGGAATATTTACATTCCAAGTTTCTGATAAAGGCTTCATTTCTAAACTTTCAATATATTTTAGAAATGAAGCCTTTATCAGAAACATGGAATATAAATATTCCTTTCTTTTTTTTTTTTTTTTTGCGTATTCTTTGTCCCAGAATATTTTTTTTTCTATTTTTGTTCTCTTTAATGTCATTTCTATATCTTTTGTAAGCACTAAAAGAAACTTTGATGTTAGAATTGAAGTGTGGTGCCTCTATTGTCCTTGTGGATAAAAACATTTTTTAAAAATCTTCTCAGATATTTTCCATTTTTCTTCCATTTTCATCCTTGCTTGAAATGACTTTTTATCTTTAAATCTTTTTCTTATTCCCAAATAATTGTTCATCTGAAAGAAAAGAGCAGAATTATAAGAGAGTTCATAGAACAACACTTATAACACCAGCACCATTGATTAATCTTTGTGAATTAAATATATAGGCTGACTATAAGGTCTTGCTAAAATAGGAGAACCTGGGAACTTTTAAACACAAAAGAGCTATTGTACAGAAAGCACTTTGGAAACATTCAAGTACTATATATATTATTTTTGAACAATGAGTACTCCTTGTTATTTCCTAATCTTGAATTTCTGCTGCCATGTTCACTATTGCATTGGGAATATCTTGCTAAAATTAAAAAAAAATACCATATTTATTTTATTCTCCTGGTCTAGAAATGCTATGGGGAAAAAAGGGAAGTTAATTTTGTATAATTTATTTCTAGGGAACCCTAGTTTCCTGTAAGTTTTCACCCATTTCCTTTCTAAGAACTCATCAACCATCAGTTCAGTAATTTCTTTTAGAATTTTGCTGGAAATAAATATCCTACTTGCTGGTGTGTATTTTTCAGAATTTACCTTTTGTCTGTTTCTTTAAATTAGGGCATTTATCTATTTTCATTAATAGCAGTATAGATTCCAGATTATAAGAAGAAATAGCTATATTAATTGATATGACAACACCTGGAATCATGTTCTGGGAACCACAGACCAAAGGGAACATTGGATATAAATTTCTTAAAAACAATGTCACATAAGGAATAGTGAAAATAAAAGAGAAACCAAAAGAGAAAAATGATACCAGTTTCCAGATATTTGGAGGTCAGAAAAAAGATTTATTCTATGTTACTCCAGATGGTAGAGATAGGAGTAATGGATATTCGATTTAACTTCAAATAAACAGGATGTTTCTAATTATCAGAACTATTTTATTTATTTTTTTTTTTTGAGCAGGCAGTTAGGAGTAAGTGATTTGCCAGAATTACACAACTAGTAATCACCAAATTTCTGAGCTTGGATTTGAATTCAAGTCCTTTGACTCTAGGGTTTAGTAGTCTGTCCACTACACCAGTTAGATCCCCCCTCATCAGAACTTTTTGAAAATTAAATTATTGGCCTCAAAATTTAGTCAGCTTCTCACTATTGGAAGTATTTAAACAAAGGTCAGATAATTATGTCAGAAATGTTGCACTTTAATTACTGTATTGGGCGGAAGGTTGAACTAAGCAGCCCCTACCATCACCCTATCAACTGTTTCTATGGTCTACAACTTTTGAATGACCATGACTACTTGAATGAACTAGACTTAAAGAATTTCACAAGCATAGAAAAGATTCTTGGTTTTTTGTTTTCAAAATATTTTTACTTATTATTTTTTTAAAGTTCAGGGTAGATAATCATTCTTATCAATCTAATTGAACCCTATTTTTAAAAAATAAATATAAAATTTTCCTAATATGAATTATTTCTGTTAAATAGTCTTTTGCTTTAGACATCACTTTATTGTACCAGTAGTTTATATGGTTATTGAATTTTCTGATAAGTTCAATATTTACCCGGAAAGAAAATGTATATAAATTTATTGCTGGGTGTTACTTGTATATTTAGTAAATTCCTTGCCTTTCTGAAGTAAGCTTTCTTAAAACAACATTTTCCAATTGTACATCCTGAAGTTGGTTAAGAGTGAGTCAGGAGAAAAATCCCATTTCTGTGGGAGACTAAAGGAAATGTGTTGGCTTAAGTTTGTGCACATTGACAGACCTGGGTCTTTCAGAATAGAGTTTACTTTGATCAACATCCTGGAAGTGATCATTCTTACCTGTCTTTTCTCCCATGAGGTAATTTCTAGGTCATTTTTATTATAATCTTAGATCCATTCTTCCATGCCAGTAATTAAAATTAATCTAAGTTTCCATACTTCACTTTTTTGGCCTATAGACAGGGGATGACTATGATGGGGAAACCTCAATTATTCAGACATCTGTTGCCCCCCTCTCTCTGGTAATAGTGACGACATTATAAATTCTTGGCTGGCTCAGTTGATAATTATATTATCAGAGAGCAGAAGCTGTGGGTTTGTCATACTCTAGGCTGTGGGTCCTGACAACCTTCTTAGAAATGAGGTTTTAGGAATAGATTAATCTGGGAAATCCTGCCCTGGTAGTTTGGAGTTTTCTTCCATCTTTAATGACTACCTTTGGATTGCTGCTGCTGAGTCAATGAAAGCTCAGTATTCTGTCCCTTTGTGATTGTAACCACTAATCTTGCAAAAATCCCCATTGCTAATACATTTGTGAGTATTCTGGGCTCAAATGCTGATCTCCCCTTTTCCTTCTTTGTCCCCAGTCACTCACTTAAGACCAAAAGAACCCAGATACGACTTTCTGAGACTATTTACTTACAAGGGTTTACAGAAAAAAATAAAAATGAGTTTCAAGGAATCAAAAAGACATTTAAAAAAAGACTTAAAAAAAGTGCAACACAAGATTTCTAAAGCTAACATCTCATTGAATTAATTTAGTATAAGCAATTACTCCCACACCAGAGCTTCAGAGCATCTTTCTCCCACTTGTTTAGTCATTTTCAGTCATATCTAAGTTATATCTTGAAACCTTTTGGAGGTTTTCTTGGCAAAGATACTAGAGTGCTTTGACCTTTTCTTCTCCAGTTCATTTTGCAGATGAAAAAACTGAGGTAAAAAGAGTTAAGTGACTTCTACAGGGTCACACAACTAGTTAAGTATCTGATACTGAATTTGAACTCAGGTCTTCCTGACTCCATCTATTCTGCCACCTTGCTCTTCTTTCTCCCATTTGACTAAAAACAAGAAGTTGATATTGAGATCAGTCTTGCTATGTAGGAAGCAAGCAAATAAGTACCTATTAAGTGCCAACTGTGTACTAGGTATATTATAAATATTATCGCATTTGTTTCTCACAACAACACTGGGAGGGATACCATCATCCTCATCCTCATCCTCATCAATGAAAGGTTTTTTTTTTTTTTTTTTTTTTTGAAGAAATTGGGTTTAAATGACTTGTCCAGCGAGTATGTGTTTGAATCTGGATTTGAATTCAGGCCCTCCTGATTCTAGGGCTATATTCTATATACTACACTACTAATTGTGCTCTGCCTATTTTATAATTGAAGAGGTCAAGTGACCTGCCCAGGGTCAAACAGCTAATAAATGTCTAAGAATGGATGTGAAGTCAGGTCTTAGTGTCTCCAGGACCAGTGTTCTATCCCCTCTAGGCCCATAGTGCCTAAAAAGGATGAAGTAGAAAAAAGGAGGGGGCTGTATAACTAAGTATAGTTCATGTCCCTCTGGGTAATAAGGCACTTATATAAGTCAGAACACACATGATAGGGACTGTTGGCACATAACCTCATATACACAGATGTCCTCTCAAAAAGCTGTAGAGACTCCCTATTTCATTGCAAGGTTGATGGAAGGAACAACAACTTTAGACTCCTCTTAGGAGGAATTGACTGGTAAAATGAAAATGTGAGGATCCTTAGGAAGATGTAATATTTTCTGAGAGTTAGTGATCGATAAAGAGGGAAGCACTTAATGGAGCTTGGCATAATCTCTAGACTTTAGAAGAGCATATTGCATCTGAGTTTATCAAAAAGAATGATCATAAAGAATTATACATGTTTAACACATATTGGGTTGTTTTCTGTCTAGGAGAGGGCGTGGGGGGGAAGGGAGGGAGAAAAATTTGGAATACAAGGTTTTGCAAAAAGGAATGTTGAAAACTATCTTTGCATGTATTTTTTTTTTTTATTTAGAATTTTTTTCCACAATATATATGCATGAGTAATTTTTTTTATAATATTATCCCTTGTATTCATTTTTCCAAATTATCCCCCCCTCCCTCCACACCCTCCCCCCATGACAGGCAATCCCTTACATTTTACATGTGTTACAATATAACCCAGATACAATATATGTGTGTAAATACCATTTTCTTGTTGCACATTAAGTATTAGATTCCGAAGATATAAGTAACCTGGGTAGATAGACAGTAGTTCTTTGCATGTATTTTGAAAATAAAAAGCTACTATTCTTTTTTTTTTTTTTTTTTTTTTTTTTTTTTTGTCTGTTTGTCTTTTTTTCCCCTGAGGCTGGGGTTAAGTGACTTGCCCAGAGTCAAACAGCTAGGAAGTATTAAGTGTCTGAGACCAGATTTGAACTTGGGTCCTCCTGAATTCAGGGCTGATGCTCTATCCACTGCGCCACCAAAGAATGGTCATAAGATTCATTATACAAAGATAAGTAACAGTTAAAATTGAAGTTTTCAGGAACCTCGTGATCTGAGGTTCTAAGAGAATTTGGTTCATCTTCCAAAAGAGATAATAGGCTTCTTAGAAGGAAACATAAATACACAAAACACAAAAACTTCTGATGAGGAAGAAAAGGACAAAGTAGCATTGTGGCAATGCAGGGAACTCATCAAAGAAAACAGATTTTTAAGAGACAGATATGCATCTAAAAGTGCAACTACATGGTGCACTAGATAGAATGCTTGCCCTGCAGGGAAGAAAGCACATTTTCATGAGTTTAAATCCAACCTCAGATGCTTATTAGCTGTGTAACTCTGGACAAATCACTTAACTCTGTTTACCTCAGTTTCTTCATTTGTAAAAATGAGTTGGAGAAGGAAATGGCAAACCACTCCAAGAAAACTCCAAAATGGGATCACAGAGAGTCAGACATGACTGAACAACTACAAAAATTCACCTAAATTTCTATTTGTCATTAGCTACAACTATAGATATCTTTCATAAGAGCAGACAAATACTCATCCAATGTCATTACTTTGTCAACCTGGGAAACAAAGGAAAAGATGCAAGAATGATGCAAAACCCCTTTATTTGAGCTTTAAAGCATCAGTGAAGAAACAATGAAATGACTTCATACTCCTAGAATAATTTGAGAGGCAATTTTGAATAGTTGAGAGACAGATGGCTTTGGAGTCACAGACACCTTTAGTCAAACTCCATTGTAACATTACTGACTGTATGACCCTGAGAGAGTTATCCAAGTACTAGTCTGAGACTGTATATTGCAGAACAAGTACTGGCCTGCATTGGGAGAGGGAGTTTCCTTACTCAGAATTCCTTACAACAGTGACATCACAGGTCCAATCCAAGGGTGGGGGGGGAGAGAGGGAGGGAGGAGACAGAGACAGAGATAGAGAGCAATAGAGACGGAGAGAGAGAGGGAGGGAAGGAGGGAGAGAGTCAGAGATAGAGACAGAGATAGAGACATACAAAAACAGACAGAGAGACAGAGAGGCAGACAGAGAGAGAGGGAAGGAGGGAGGGAGAAAGAGAGAGAGAGATAAAGAAGGAAAGAGAGGGAGGGAAGGAGGTAGAGAGGCAGAGACAGACACAGAGATATAGAGACATACAGAGACAGAGGCAAAAACATATATATATAAAGAGAGAGAGAGAAAGAGATAGAATAAGAAAGAGAAAGACAAGACACATACAGACAGACACATAGAGACAGAGACAAAGACTGAGATAGAGACAGAGAGATGGAAATAGAGACAAAGAGAGACAGAAAGACAGAGATAGAGACAAAGAGACAGAGAAGAGGGAGAGATAGAGAAATAGAGACAAAGAAACAGAGAAGTAGGAGAGGCAGAGTTAGAGAGGGACAGAGAAATTGAGAAAGATAACACAGAGACAGACAAAGACCAAGACAGAAATAGAGACAGAGATAGAGAAAAGAGAGACACAGAGAGAAAATACAGAGACACACATAGAGAATGAGAATGAGAGAAAAGAGGGAGAGAGAGTCAGAGAAAGACAGAGAAAAGAGAAGAGAGGTGGAAAGAGGTGGGTGGGAGGAGAGAGACAGAGAAAGAGAAAGAGAGGAGAGGGAGAGACAGAGACAGAAAGACACAAAGATAGAAAGAGTTGAGAGACAGACAGGGACAGAGAAAGAAATACAGAGAGAAGCATATATAATTCCAGAGACCCTAAAGCTCTGATCTTTGGATCGGTTGCCATCAAGGGTCTCAAAGAGAATCCATTTGTAAAGCTGCTACATTCAATTTAGGTAACATCATTAAGCATCAACTTAATCAACATTTAATTAACATCAAAGCATAATGCCAAATGCTAAAAGGGTTGCATAGATAGATGAATAAATCATCCCCTTGCTCCTATTGTGGTGATCGAAAATCTCACAATCTAGTTGGGGGGGGGGGGATAAAAAGTTACACTTGATCTACTTTTTAAAGTACCACACAGTACATACTTTTCCATTTTTATTTTGCTTATTTTAGGGAACAACTCTCTAACATCCTTTGAAAATATTGAACATGATCCTAGAGAACTGTAGAATGAAGTAAAAGAATAATAGAGCCATAGAATCATAGATTTAGGACTGAAAGTAATCTTAACCACTCTCGTTTTACAGATAAGGAAACTGAGGCTAAGAGGGGTTAAGTAGCTCTCCTGTAATTACAGAGCTAATAAGTCCAGAAGTAGGATTTGAACCCAGTCACACTGGCAAATCATTCAATCTCATGGAGCTTCAGTTTCCTTATTTGTAAAATGAGTACATTGGACTGCGTATTTTCCATCTCTAGATTTAATTTTGAATTCAACACCATGCTATGGATGACTCTTCTCCTTAATAGTTTAGAAAGTAAGGATTTTAATGGAAGGAATCTCTTAAAGGGGCTAGGTTTTATCATTTTAAGTGACTAGAGGTGGTGAGATAGAGCTAAGGAACACAACTGTATCATATGCTCAAGAGTATATAAGTACAGATTATGTCCTTCTAGAACTGGAGCTGGTTTTGAGAATTAGATCTTTAGTTCTCTATTCAAACCTAGAATTACTAACTTAACATGCATTCACATACATGCAAGTATGTATACATGTGCATATATGTACACAATGCACAATATGTGTGTAAATGTGTGAGATCTATGGCTCTCAAATATATTCTTAGAGGGTTAGGGCCAAATCTCAGGAATTCCTATTTCATCGCAAATGTCTTTCTGATAGATTGATCTTCCTACTTTGAAGCAGGCAGCAAATATGCCACATGATATATGTTGCCTAAGAGGGGAATAGGAAAAAATATGAAGGGAGACACAAACCCACCTAAATTGTACACCTTTTCCCTTCACCTCCCAACAATGTAAGTCAGTGTAAGTTAAAAAGAAAAAAGTTAGTGATACAAGCCCAGCGGCAAGTAAATCCTCTCCTCATAATCTCTTCATTGCGATACTGATTCAGCTTAAAGGTAGCAAGATTCCAGCCACTTCTATATCTCTTAGAAATCATAGGCTCTGAACTAGAATGGAGATCAAAAATCCTGTATTCTATCCCCTGGATTATTTTACAGATAAGAAAATGGAGGTCTAGAATGATAAATGATTTGCCCAATGATACAAGGCAGAGATGCGATTCCAGATCAGACCCTCTGGCTCAATATTCTTTTTACTGAGCAATGAGTTCTTATAAATATTAAGGCTAGTTCCATCCAGGTAGCAGAGAGACTGTGGGATCCAAATTCAGGAAGGTCTAAGTTCAAATGTGCCCACAAATACTAATTGTGATGCTGGGCAAGTCATGTAACCCTGCTTGCCTCAGTTTCCTCACTTGTCAAATGGCAAAATAACTTCAGTATCTTTATCAAGAAAACCCCAAATGAGATCAAAGAACCAGATATAGCTGAAGTGAACTAGTTAACAGCATTCTTCTTTAAATATGACTTTCACATACTAGAATGAAGGCATAATGAACATTCCCTGCTCAAGCTGCTCCTCTCGATTCCATTTCTTCAAGGTTAATGTAACAGACAATGTCTAGGGGCAGCCTTCCTAGCACTGCCTTCCTGTTATTCCCAGAAAATCAATGTGGAGCTCAAGTTCAAGATTCTTGGCTCTGCCTTCACCCACTGGAAATTCCTCTTTTTAAGAGATTGCCACTAAAACCCAAACAACTTTGACCTCACATACTAGTGGAAAATAAGATTCACATCTTAGTGAAAAATAAGACTCACTTATTTAAAATAATGTAATGGGTGTGGTTTGCTGATCTGTTTGTGCAGCATAGTGATGTGGAAGAAGTGAGGTTTTTTAGAGAGACAGGAAGGTACTCCAAACCATGCTTGTCTCAGCTTTCTCTGTGGATATTAGATTTGTGACTTTAAGAAATAAGCACACATACTATTTATCAATACTTTTTTCATTGCTTAGGGGATGGAGCAGGAGTGCACTAGGGAGCAGAAACTTAAAAACCTAGCAAAGCTTTTCATCCTGAGTAAGCAGCAAGGAGCCAGGCTAAGGAGGAATTGCAGGATGGGAATCATGGTCATAGGTCTTAGAATGATAATCAATAAGTCTAGCAGCCAACTGGTGGATACTGATATGTGATTCAATCTTTGATTGGGAGCTACTAATTACTGAACATAAATGTTAGCTCTGATCTCTGGAAGTGTCATGGGATTGCTACATCAATTGAACAGAATGTACAGTCTATGTCAATGTGAAAAATTCTTCAATTTTCACTTTTGCTACCTTTTATTTAATCTTCTTAAACATTTTATTATTTGCTTTGGAGAGAGGTAAATCATTGAGGCACAAGAATTTTAGAGACCAGAGAGATGGGTGCAGATGAATTTCAAGGTTTGATAAGAAGATGCAAAGATAATTTCTAGACTAACATCAGAATGTTGATCCCACCCACGAAAGACAGGAGCCATAGGATGAATGATAGCCAACTTCTCTGAATCCCAGAAAGACACAGGAATTTTGGTATATATACAAGAATGTCCTTTCATCCTGGATGGTAATGCTACAATAGCAAGTATTGTGAGACTAAAAAAAAAATACATTATCAGAAAGCATTCTCAGTACCTGCAAGCTTTAAGCAAACTACCATCTCTTTTTGACTCTACATGACTGGAAAGTTGTGAGTCTAGCCTGGTTCTGGTAGTAAGGTTTCTCTGGATCCCCTATTTAAGGATGTCTGAAACATTTGGATAACAGCATGCTCATCATCATAGGAACACTTGTGACTTGAGGATCTGAAAGTGACTATTATGGCTCTTGGGAGAGGCTGTGTTCCATCTATGGTCTAGAAGTGTTCCATCTATGGTCTAGAAGAATGCTTAAGTCAGGCATTGATAAAACTGATTTCAGAAACAAACAAAACAAAACAAAACAACTTTTTAGCACATATCAATATGCTAGAATCAGTAGCTTGCTTTGGCAGAAGAGGAAGGGAAATCTTCCTTCCCTATTCTCCCAGTAGGATGTGGTATGTTACACCATTATTCTTACTACTTCTCTGTTTTTTCTTCCCAGAATGCTTTTCAAAACTCTTGCATCATTTTATCTAATCAAAGTTCATGGTCTGACTCAGTGGATATGCTTCTTATACAGATAATAAGGCTCTTTGAACACATATAAAAGTTAATATAGAAAAAATTAAAAATTCCTACAGATGTAGAAGGGGGCTTTTGGCTTTATTAATTAATCAAGAAGTATCTGTTAAGTGACTATTACAGATTGGCCACTATAATGGGTACCCATAACAGTTAACATAACATTCTGTAATTTATGTCCAATACTTTTTAGGACTTCTGCCCATTTGGCTCAACTGAATCTTTGACAGACTGTTTGGATCTAGCTGGTCTAGATAGCATATGTTAGGTGATAGCTCAATGACTGATGTATGATTAATGGCAACAGCAAGACTGTTTGATTTATTTCCAATTGAAGTAACAGTTGTATGAATGTATTATGAATGTTTATTAGCCTATAGGAAAGCTATCTGTGGAAATTAGCAATTTATCTAGTTACCAGCAAATAGGTAACAGATATATTAAGATGGTACAAGATTAGTGTAGCTAAGAATGAACACTTAGAAATGACAAGGGCCAAAAAGCTTCATCAATAAGGAAAGGAATATCACAGGTAAAGAACAGAGGGGTTTGATGATAAATATCAGAGTAATACCAAATGACTTGAGCAACATTTATTGGGATATTGCATATAAAAGAATTCTATAGAAAAGAGTCTCTTGGGAAGAGAAAGAATGCCATTGAATGAACATAAAATAACCCATAGCCAATATATATGTATATGTATGTGTGTGTGTATATACACACACACACACATATATCTACACATAGAAAGTAGATAATATGTGTATTATATATAACATATATTATATATACTTTATATCTATAACATATATGGATACATATACATATGTATATATACAAAAGACACAAGACATCATTAATGAATCAGGATTCTTATTATATGATTATATGGGTACATTGTTGGCCCATATCTTTTGGTGCATGAACACACAAGGTGAGCTTGTCAGACCATAAACTCTGGTTCACAAATCCTTAAAATAAATAGTTCAAGTATTTTGCTAATTTGTCTTAATCCTTTGCTTTGTCTAACTTGTGCTATTGCTGACTTGACAAGCTTATTTGTATGTTTTCCTACATCATCTAGGGATGCTCTGATGTACAAGTGTGGACCTAGACTAGCATATATTCACAGTGATTTGAAGTTTTTCACAATTCCAAACTTAAACATATGAGATTTATATGTATAAAATGAGACAAAATCAATGACTTTCCTATTGTCTTAGCTAGGCCACAGTGACAAATTAAATGATTTCCCGGGAAACCATGAATAACAGTCATTTTTTCTTTGAAAAATTGAACTTTGGGCACTTAGGTTAAAAAGCACTCTATCTTAGACACTTTCCTAGAAATATCTACACAATCATTTCAGTGGGATTTCACTCCCCACTTGTTTCCTATGAATAATAGCTGAAATTTATGGAAAACAAAACAATAATAACATTTCCATAGTGTTTTAAAATTTGAACATTATTTTATGTATATCTTATTTAAATCACAAAGGTAGATTTCACAGTTTATATATATGAAAACACGGATTTAGTGAGACCAGTAAACTTTCCCAGTAGCTATATAAATCCATCCCTTCCTAGAAATTCAGTCTTCGTCCTTCCCTCCTTCTTTCCCTCCCTCCCTCCCTCCTTCCCTTCCTTTCTCCTTTCCTTCCTATGTTCCTTTTTTCTTCCCTC
Source organism: Sminthopsis crassicaudata (assembly GCF_048593235.1). Taxonomy (NCBI): domain Eukaryota; kingdom Metazoa; phylum Chordata; class Mammalia; order Dasyuromorphia; family Dasyuridae; genus Sminthopsis; species Sminthopsis crassicaudata. Next base: position 159,348,665 of record NC_133620.1, read on the forward strand.
CCTCCTTCTTCTATTCTATCCTCCCTTCTTTCCCTCTCCCTTCCCTTTTTTCTTTCTTCCCTCCTTCTTCTATTCTATCCTCCCTTCTTTCCCTCTCCCTTCCCTTTTTTCTTTCTTCCCTCCTTCCCTCCTTCATTAACTCTCTCCTTTCCTTCTTTTCTTCCTTTCCATCCTTCCTTCCAGCAAATGGGTTTAAGCAACTTGCCCAGGTTAAGTGTCTGAGGCCAGATTTGACTAATGCTCTGTCCTTAGTATTATCCCTTCATTTTCAACACTTAAATATGTATGTGTATTTTATCCCTAGACAACTGATTCCTATAGTAAAAAACCAACCAACCAAACAAACAAAAAACCCTAAGCCTTCTTTTAATGAGCGACAAATGGCATTTTGATGGCTCTCTGGGAGTGATTTTCTTTCTTAGAAAACCTCTTATGAAGGCTGGACTGTGCTAGAAATTTTGGTCTAGAAATTTTAGCTGTTTCTCATTTTGACATCATTTGGGAAGTCCAGAGTGATCCAGGTTTTCCAGAGGCTAGATTGCAGAAAGTTCCCCAGGGGATTTCAGTTCTATCTCATTTGGAAAATTTAGTGGAATTATGTAAAAATCACATCATAAAAGCCCATTTGATAGGAAAGATAATGAGCGACTTGTTGATTTTTTTTTTTTTAAAGAAAGGTGTGTATGTACAAACATTCCCCTGGAAACCAAGCTGGCTTTTAGACAGCACCTTTATTTCTGCTAGGCTGAGCAAACAATAAACCACAATAAACAGAAAAGCATACTACGAAATAAGTAGAAATCAAAAGAGATATATTTAGAAATTAGTGGTACTTTCAATGGGGATCAGTATTCAGGGGAAATACCTAGTTGGCAACAAACTAATAAAACATTTGAATTCGGGCTTCTTTAAAGACAAATCCATTGCTTCTTTTGGCAAAAGTGAAAGTAGACAGCTCTTGTCAGTCAGTAGTGTAGAGTTGACAAGAATTACGTATCTGACTATAATCTCTCTCCTCAAACTCAATATGTCCAACATGGAATTTGTGAACTGATTATCTCTCTTCCAAACCTATTCCTTCTCAAACTTTCCGATTTCCATTGAGGCTATATCATCCTTCACTCAGGATTCCAGCTTCTGCTCCTGGAAGACTTCTCTCTCCCTCATCTTCCCTCCATTTCCAAGCAATTGCTAAATCTTGTTGAACCTTTCCTTATAACCCTGGCCATTTTTATTCTATTTATATCATCACTACCCTAGTTTAAGCTCTTATTCATTATTCAGTTAGATTGTTTTAATAATCTAATGGGTTTTCCTGGATCCAATCTTTTCTATTCTCCAATGTATCTGTTAGATTGTCAAAATAACTTTCCCAAATCACAGGTATTATTACCACTTTAATCTTTTGTTCAACAATCTTCAATGATTCTTTATTGCTGCTAAGACAAATCACAAACTCATCAAAACACAAAATCTCTTCTGCTTTCTCTCAGGGAAAGTTTGGGCTGACTTTCCTCACTTCCCTACTGGAGGATTTCTTATCCAGAGATTCCTTTGGAGCCCATGGAGAGATTTCATAGAGCCCATGAACTTGGATGGAAAAAAAGGCTTTTTTATTTTCACTAACTTCTAATTGAAACTGAGCATTTCCTTCAACTATGATGTAGGTGACATTCTTAAAAGAGGTCCTTAGATTGGCTAATATTACAAAAAAGGAAAAAAATATCAGAGAGAATGTGGGAAGTTGGAACACTAACGAATTGCAGAGTTATGACCTGATCCAACCATTCTGGAGAGCAATTTGGAACTATGTGTAAAGTGCTATAGAATTGCACATACCCTTTGATCCAGCAATACTAAAACTAGTTCTGTATCCCAAAGAGGACCCACATGTACACAAATGCTTATAGCAGTTCTCTTTGTGGTGGCAAATAATTAGAAATCAAAGAGATGCCCATCAATGGAAGAATGGCTGAATGAATTATGGTATATGAATGTAATGGAATACTATTGTTCTATAAGAAAAAATGAGCAGGTGAATTTTAGAACCTGGGAAGACTTATATGAACTGATACTGAGTGAAGTGAACAAAATCAGAAGAATATTGCATACAGTAACAGCAACATTGTACAAAAGATCAACTTAGATAGACTTTGCTTTTTTTTTTTTTTTTTTTTTTAAAGCAATACAATGATTCAAGACGATTCTAAAAGATTCATGATGGAAAGTGCTATCCACATCCAAAGAAAGAAATACGAGACCTAATTGCAGATTGAAACCTGCTAGTTTCACTTTTTTGGCTGTTTTTTTTTTTTTCTTTCTCAAGATTTCTTACTTCTATTATGATTCTTCTCTTACAACATTACTAATGGGGAAATATGTATAATATAATTGTATATATAATACCTATATCAGACTGATTACCATCTTGGGGTGGGGGAAGGGACAAGATAGGGAGAAAAAGAAATGGAAATCAAAATATTATAAAAGTAAATGCTCAAAAATAATAAATAACATTTTAAAAAGAGAGATCCTTAGACTCCATCAGAATGCCAAAGGGGTCTATGATACACAAAAAACATTAAGAACCCCTGCCTTAGTACTCTTTCCCTCCTCAAATTAAATGCATTTAATTTTTTTTTTTTTGGAAAAAAAAAGTTATACATATTCCTCATGTCCCCTCCTCCCACCTTCAGAATATCAACTTCTTGTGGATATCAATTTTTTTGTAATATTCTTTTTGTTTTAAATTTTGAGTTCTAAATTCTATCCCACCTTAACCTCCTTTGACATACACCTATTGTAAACCATCTGATATTGTTATACATAGCAGCAACTGTTTTTTGAAAAAACATTTCTGTCCTCATGTTACCAGAACCTAGCAAAATTCTTTGCCTACATTTATTTGTTTAATAATGTTTGTTGAAATGACTTGAATTAATGGTTGCTGCTTTACATACTTTTATATTCATATATGTCTCCATCCTTTTCTATTGCATGACTAAATTCTTGAGTTTCATTTCCTTTGTTCCACATAAATTTAGTTGGTAAGAAGGGAGTCTGATACAAATACAAATGTGTACCTCATTTTACATAATAAATTTATTTCCCCCCAACTGGAGCAAAGCAAATATTTACAATTACAATTACAATCCTTGTTAATGCCTTAGGTGATTATCCTTCTGTGACGAAAGTTTGTGGTGAATCAAATCCTCTTTAATCATTTTTGTGCATCTAAATATATACAAATACACACATATATGCACATGTATGTACAGGTAGGGATTATATATTTGTGTATTATGCATCTATCTGGTATCTATAGATATATTTAAATATGGATGTATATATCTATATTTAGATATATGGAAATGATTAAGAAGATTTGATTCACTGTCTTACAAAAGGATTCATAACAGATCTTCCACAGAGGGATATCATGTAAGAAATTAACATTAACTAAAATTGTAAATATTTTATTTGTTTTGGGGGAACAAATCTATTATATGAAATGAGGTACATCTATAATTCCATAGCAAGCATCAGGCTCTATTCTTGCCAACTAAGTTTATGGGGAGACTTAAGTATTTAGTCATTTAATAGAAAACAATGGCAACTGCTTCAGCATTCAATTAGTATTTGAAATGAAAAAATAATTTCTGAAATTCCAGTTGTAGTCAGCAGAGGGCAGGAGTAATCACTTTTTTTTTTTTTTTTTAAATGCGGTATCAGTTTGATGCTGAACTACAAAAATCACAAAAAAAATGTAGTTTCACTGCCATCCAGGGAAAAAAAAAATCAATCATTTCCATTTCCCCTCACCCCCCCCCCCAGGCCCCACAAAAGGAGCACTATAAGATTGTTGCACTATTGAAATCAACTCCTAAGGAGTCCAGAATTTCCTAGATTTACACTTAGATTGTGAGATTGTGATTGATTCCAGATAATTGATCATTCATTTAGTTATCAGTGCCTATTACATGCAAGTCCTAAGGGAGATTCTAAGAGAGGCACAAAATGAAAAGGGAATTGTAGAATCACAGATTTAGAGCCTAAAATTCATGGAATCCAACTCTCTCTTTTCTTTTTTTTTTTTTTTTTTTAATTTTTATTTATAAATTTTTTTGACATTATATATGTATGAGTAATTTTTTTATAATATTATCTCTTGTATTCATTTTTCCAAATTTTCCCCTCCCTCCCTCTACTCCCTCCCCTAGATGACAGGCAATCCCATACATTTTACATGTGTTACAGTATAACCTAGATACAATATATGTGTGTAAATCCCATTTTCTTGTTGCATGTTAAGTATTAGATTCCGAAGGTATAAGTAACCTGGATAGATAGACAGTAGTTCTAACAATTTACATTCACTTCCCAGTGTTCCTTCTCTGGGTGTAGTTGTTTCTGTCCATCATTGATCAACTGGAAGTGCCAACTCTCTTTTCAAAAATGAGGAAATTGACATGCCGAGAAGGGACTTGCCCAGATTCTCACAGGTGGCAGAGCAGAAATTTGGACCCAGGTCTTTTGTCTCCAAATCCACTTCCTTGTGCAAAATGTCATGCTACTTTGCATCGTGCTTAAAATCTAGCAGTCTGAGAGAGCTTGGCAAGGCAGATAGAGATTTGGGATCAGAGATTTGAGTTTGTATCTTGCCTCAGAAACTAGTCGTATGAACTCAGTACTTTCATCTGTCAAATACAAATAGTAATGGGACCTTTCTCATTGGTTATATTAGAGGAATAAATGAGATAATGAACACAAAGTGTTTAAAGTACTATATAACAATGCTGCCATTATTTGAAAGGCTAACCTGGAAGGATCCAACAAATAAGGAAAATTGGTGGTGGAGTAGCCAGGATCCCAGAAGTGAGGGAACTGGATGAAAAATGCCTAGTTCTAAGCCCTGAATAAAAGGATATACTGGCCTGTCTCAGCAGGTGTTAGATTTCTTTTGATAATAATGAAAAACAATGTGATAATAACACTCGTATAATATTTTAAAGCTTGCTTTACATGTACAGGGTATTTCAGAAGTTTAGTGTACCACAAATAGAGAAGTGGTGGCTAAGGAAGGGAGTTTTGGTCTGGGAAGTCACAGGCATAATGAATAGACTTATGAGAAATTAACTGTCCTGCCAATTTCAAGAGTAATGGCAGTATTGATTTGATTAATGTTCCCATAGCAGGTGGAGGCAGAGAGAAGAGAAAGGGGAAGGAATGTTGTTGATGGCAGAAGGGTAAATGGCAAGATATATATCCCTGTGGATCATTGGATGAATGAGAGGCATGGGGTAGGGTTGGCTAGATACAAGTTTAGATGAGTTTGCAATCACTCATTTACCAAACTGGTTAGTTTAACCTCAGGGTTTCTTGGTTGATTGCTGCCCTTTGTTCTTGAAGAGGATCAAAATAAAATCACTATATTAGAGTTGAGTTATATTGTGTGTGACTGTGGCAGATCAGACCAATACAAACTTGTTTTGCTCTGCCACAGGTCGGACACAAATAGCTCTGTGAACATTTGTGATGGCTTCTTTAACTTTGCGCATTTCTTCTGAACTAATTCATTTCTGCTTTGCTCATAGAGCACTTTCTCTGATGAGGGCACATCATGCTGAGTGGTCCTATGCCAGTGTCTCCCTATGTCATGTAATCATTCCTAAAGTTCTTAAGAGAGATGTTGAGAGTGCCCTTGTATCACTTTTTCTGACTACACTCACACAGGGCAAGTTATGTATAATAACCTTAGGATAGAGTTGTTCTAGAAATGACTAGATTAACTCAATGGCATGAGGGAGATAAACTTATAATACAAATTGAAATATGACAAATGAAATAAAAGTGGAGAAAAATCATTAACCAGCTAGGAAAAAAAAGTATCTTAGAAAATCAATAGAAAAAAAGGAAGAGACATTTAAAGAGAAAGGCAATCATGGACAATAGCCTTGGATTTGAAAACTGAAGGCCTATCTTAGGTTTCTGTTTGGCCCTGCTGCTTATTCCCTGGGTGATCTGGATAAGTCATTTAATCTCCTAGAAGTCTCAGTTTCTTCATCTGCAAAATGAAGGTGCTGATCTAAATGGGCTCTAATGTCTCTTCTAGCTCTGGATTTTGGGCATTTGAGTGGTACAATGTATTGAGTTCTAGACCTGGAGTCAGAAGACTTATCTTCTTGAGTTTAAATTTGGCCTCAGACACTTACTAGCTGTGTGACCTGAGTAAGTCACTTAGCCCTGCTTGCCTCAGTTTTCTTGTTTGTAAATTAAGCTGGAGAAGGAAATGGCAAACCACTCTATTATCTTTGCCAAGAAATTCTCAAATGGAGTCAGGAAGGGTTGGATGATTTTGAAGAACAGCAACAGCTCTGGATTTTTGATCCCAGCCTATCATTTTTCTAGGATTCAGTGTTTTCTTTTGTAAAATGACCCCTGAGGTCATTGTAACTCTAAATCCCATATTTCTTGTAATAAGGGGGACCTTGAAAAATGGACAGGATTTTATTTGTTATATTCTTATTAGTATTACATATTTCTACACTGCTGTCCTGAAAACACTGCTTCCCCTTCTCACTCATCTCTCACTCTCATGCATGAACACATGAAGAAACTGAGGCCGAAAGAGGTAAGATGACTTTCCCAAGTTGTACACATAAGAATATTCAGAAGTGGGAGCCAGAACTACTTACTGTACTCATTCAAAACACAAAACATATTTCTTAATGTGTTCTGTGCTCACATTACTGTGGTAGGAACAAGGGGGTATAAAGACAGGGAGCATGCTGGTGCTGGCAGAGGCTATGTGCCAGGGCAAGGAGAGAACCCAGATATAAAGAATTCTAAATGTGTGTCAGATACAGGAATAGCTAACTGATCTGACCAGGGCTAACTGAAGAGGTCCCTCTGCTTAGAGGTGGCTTTCCAGAGTAGAATGGAATAGAATGACTCTAGACTGTATTATGCAAGGAGCAAGTTTAGAAGAAAGCAACTATTTTGCAGTTTTACCTCAGTAAAGGCCCAGGGTCTCAGTTCCAGCTTTCAGCCCAGTCTGAAATCTGCAGTCATTAACCAGGTCAGGAATCTCAGACCAAAGGGAAATCTGTAGTTCTGACAGTTTGAACCAAAAAAAATTTTTTTTTTCAACTGGCTGAGAGTGACTGAAACTAGCAGCAGTTTACTATTGTTCATACCCAAATCCAAGTCAGAAAATTGCAGGACTTAGATCAGAAGAGTGGAAATCAAACATTTTTTTGGATCAGATGTTTTGGGAGCATTGAAAACCTTCATGTTCCTAGTCTGAGTTGTTCCTGAGAGCCTGGATTAAAACAACATTCAATACCTCAAGAAAGTAGCTGCAGAATCTGCCCAGACCATCTCTCTAGAAGTATACAGAGCCTGGTAATAACATAAAGTCCAAAGTCAGGAAGTAAAGTGGAGGAATGAACAATATATCAAACTAATAAAAAAAAAACCCTACTATAAAAAGTCATTATGCTAAGTTGTTGAGATGTGATTGACTCTTTGTGATCTCATTTGGGTAAAGGTATTATAGTGACATGCTATGTCCTTTTCCAGCTTATTTTACAGATGAGGAAACTAAAACCAATAAGCTTAGGTGACTTGCCCAAGATCACATAGCTAATAAGTATCTATAACTGAATTTAAACTTGGGTCTTCCTAACTCCAGACAGAAAGCTCCATCTACTGTGCTGCTCCATTAAGCTAAAAAGGATGCTCAAGACACAAACCAAAAAGAAATGATGCCAAAATATTTATTAGCAAAGCCTAGAATATAATAGAGAAATGAATTTTTGCTCATATGTCGTTGAGTATATATCCTGTGAATAGAGGGAATCAGTGGACAAAGCCCCCTATAATTGCAAATACGGCTCCTATTGATAAAACATAGTGGAAATGTGCTACTACATAGTAAGTATCATGGAGGACAATATCTAGGGATGAGTTAGCAAGAACAATTCCTGTGAGACCTCCAATTGTAAACAGGAAAATGAAGCCTAAGGCTCATAGTATGGCAGGGGATCATTTAATATTTCCTCCGTGAAGGGTGGCTAGTCAGCTAAACACTTTAACACCGGTAGGAATTGTGATAATTATTGTAGCGGATGTAAAATATGCTCAGGTGTCTACATCTAGGCCAACAGTAAACATATGGTGAGCTCATACAATAAACCCAAGGAAGCCAATTGATATTATTGCCCACACCATTCCTATATAACCAAAAAGTTCTTTTTTACCTGCATAGTATGTTACGATGTGTGAAATAATACCGAAACCTGGTAGGATAAGGATATATACTTCTGGGTGTCCAAAGAATCAGAATAGATGTTGATAAAGGATTGGGTCACCTCCTCCTGCTGGGTCAAAGAATGTTGTATTTAAGTTACGATATGTAAGAAGTATAGTGATTCCAGCAGCTAAAACGGGTAGAGATAAGAGAAGAACTGCTGTGATTATTACTGATCAAACGAAAAGTGGTGTTTGGTATTGGGATATAGCAGGGGGTTTTATATTAATAATGGTTGTGATGAAATTAATAGCCCCTAGAATGGAAGATACTCCTGCCAGATGAAGTGAGAAGATAGCAAGATCTACTGATGCTCCGGCATGGGCTAGATTTCCTGCCAGAAGCGGGTAGACGGTTTACCCTGTGCCAGCGCCTGCTTCAACTGTTGAAGACGCAAGCAGTAGTAGGAAAGATGGTGGTAGAAGTCAAAAGCTCATATTTTATTCGAGGAAATGCTATGTCAGGAGCTCCAATTATTAGTGGCACCAGTCAGTTACCAAAACCCCCAATTATAATAGGCATTACTATAAAGAAAATTATAACAAAGGCATGAGCTGTAACAATTACGTTGTAGATTTGATCATCACCGATTAGAGTTCCTGGTTGTCCAAGTTCTGCTCGGATGAGGAGGCTTAAGGCTGTGCCAATTATGCCTGCTCAAGTGCCAAACAATAGGTAGAGAGTACCAATATCTTTGTGATTAGTAGAAAATAGTCATCGAGTAATGAACATAGGTAAAATGGCTGAGTATAAGCATTGGACTTAGAAGAAAAACTCAGCTTGAGTGCTAATTCAAATGAAATTCAAAGAGGCAAAGGCAGAGGGTTTTTTTAAAAGCTTTTAAAAAAATAAGTGAAATGTAAATATTAGGAGAAAAAAATGAAAAAGAAATAAGAGCTGGTGGGCAGGGAGAGGGAGAATTAGAAAGTAAAAAACCTTGCCCAGCAACAAATTTCTGGAAAATTAGAATGAGTCAAAAATAAGTCAATAAAACAATAAGAAATATTGAAATAAAGTCAAGAAAAAGAAAAGAAAAAGGAGGAGGAGGAGGAGGAGGAAGAGGAGGAGGAGGAGGAGGAGAAGAAGAAGAAGAAGAAGAAGAAGAAGAAGAAGAAGAAGAAGAAGAAGAAGAAGAAAAGAAGAAGAAGTAGAAGAAGAAGAAGAAGAAGAAGAAGAAGAAGAAGAAGAACAACAACAACAACAACAACAACAACAACAACAACAACAACAAAATATCTCATAAGAAAAATCAACTGATCTGGAAAACAAGTCAAGAAGAGAAAATTTAAGAATCATTCAACAACACAAAAGCCAGGACCATGATAAGAAGATAGACATAATTTTCCAAGAGATCATTAAAAGAAAGAAAGAAAGAAACTGTTCAAATCTCTTAGAAACAGTGGACAAAGTTGAAAAAGAAAGAGTCTACCTGTCACTTCCTGAAAGAAAACATAATTTAAGAAAAAGAAATTTCCCCAAGGAGCCAACAGTCTAGCAAAGGGGTCTGCCTAGCTAATGATTTAACCTTACAGTTCATCACCAGAGCTACAACAGGCAAGAAATAATTTCACTCCTAGTTCACTATGGAAGACAGGAGAGTTTTGCAATGAGAAGCATCAAGTAATTTATGTTTGTTTCTATTTATTTTTCATTTCTATTTTTGCCAACATGAAAAGAATTAATGTACATATCCCAAAAGTGACTTTCCTCTATAATTTCACACACACACACACACACACACACACACACACACACACACACACACACACACAAATAGTGCATAGTTATTGTATGTTTCCTTTCTTATTGATCTGTGAGCTCTTTGGGAGCAGGGTCTGTTTATACTCCCAGTACTTAGCAAAGGGCCTGGCATACAGGAAGCTTAATAAATATGTATTGTTTAACTAACTCATTGAGTACTAAAAGTTAAACTTCATAATATGTTTTGATTTATACTTCAAGAGAGTCATAGTTTCAGTCTAACTTTTCTCTTGTGAAAACTTTTTTGTTCATTGTGTTTGGAACAAAATTTTTTTTCTTCAAGAAATCAGTGTCTAGATTATGACATAGCCTGGGGTGTCCCTGCAGACAAAAGTTGCTTAAAGCCAAAACATTTAATTGTGTAACATTCTGTTCTTATTATTTTTGTCTGTAAAAGTATCAACAGAGAAGTATTCTTTTATGCTATTTGTGTTTTTGAATTAAGAAATGAAATCTAACTACCATATTGCATATTTTGCTAATTTAAAAAAGACCTGTATGCCTGTTTTCTGAGTACTGCTGTACTATTTATAGAATCATAGAGTGAGAGCTAGAAAGGACCCTAAATACAGTCTAGGGTACAGATCTGATACAGATACAGATCTGATACAGATATCAGATACAGATCTGATACAGTCACAACAATTTTTCGAAACCAAGTTTTAGGATCATAGGATCATATATTTAGAATCAGAAATGATCCTGGGACTTTGAGAATCAGAGATTTAATGATGAGGAAATTGAGGTACAGAAATATTAAATAACACAGTCCAGGGTCACGCAGCTATTAAGTAACTTAGGTAACTTTGGAACCTAACTAATACATTTATAAATTTAATCCAATATCCTCTTCACTGTTCAGAAGGTTGGCTGCCAAGTGTAAAATGTATTTGATCACAGTCATAAAGGACTTGTGACCTTTGTAGCTAAAGGGAGTGCCTATCCTTATCAAATCAACATTTCCTGGAGAACATTTTTCTATGTGTAAAGTACTTTTTAAAAGCCTGTACTTCCGAGGCTCTTGATAAGAGATAAGCTGTTAAGCACAGAAAAGTGAAGAATCAAAGTCAGGCATGAGAGGTGTGTGAACACATCTTATAGTAGAGTGAGTTTCTTTTAGAGCAGCTCCTAAGAGTTCTTTGACAATGTTATTTCCACGGATGCTATAACTCAGTCTCATATAAAGTTTTGATATGTGGAAACACAAAGAGCACTAAGTCATGATTTGCATTATTAATTACATTATCAAGGGCATGTATAATTGAAAAATTAAAAGAAAAAGATGAGTTGATCAGGGAACCAAAATTAGAAACTATAGATAGACATTCTGAGTGTCACCCTGATACTTCTGAGATAACAACCAAAAAAAACTTAGATAAAGGCCTCTAGCTCATTGTATAGATACTTTGTGGAGGATTTATGGAAAGTATTATTAAGTAATTAAAAGTATTAGGCAGACAATTATACAGGACAAGATGTTAGATGGATTGGATGAGAGCTTGCTCTCTGTATTTCTCTCTCATTCTGTCTCTTTCTGTCTCTGTTTTTCTCTCTGTCTTCTCTGTCTAGTTCTGTCTCTCTCTGTGTGTCTCTGTTTCTGTCTGTCTCTGTCTTCATTTCTGTCTCCTCTCTCCTTTCTCTCCTCTCTTCTCTCTCTCTCTCTCTCTCTCTCTCTCTCTCTCTCTCTCTCTCTCTCTCTCTCTCTCTCTCTCTCTCTCTCTCTCTCTCTCCTCCTCCTCTCTTCCCCCTTCTTCTCTCTCTCTCTCTTTTTCCTAAAACAGAGCAATTAATAACTTCTTAATTCATCTTGGTGATAATTTCAATTTTCAAAGTGTAGAGGAATCATCAACAAAGGAAAATTCTGTTCTAGATCTGATTCTCACTAACAGAGAGGAGGAACTGGTTACTGGGATAGCAATGATGAGAACTCTAGGAGGAAGTGACTAATACTAGAGTTGATGATACAGGAAAGGAAATTAAGATAGAATCTGACATACTCTAGATTTTAGGAAAGTAGATTGTTAAGTAGATTGTTAAATAGATTGTTTCCTTGAAAGAGACGTGTGACTGCATGGACTAAAATGTTTCAAGAGAAGTGAGCCTAGAAGGGATCAAAGGTGCTAAAGATGATTGAGGATGAAATTCTGAAGACACAAAGGAAAACAATTCCAATGAGAAGGAAAAAATGGGATTTGTCTGAGAATACCAAAAGAGATGTCAAGGAACTCACCTATTAATCTGTATTTTTAAAAAGATATGTGCTGAAGATGAAAGCAAAGTCAGGTAACAGGATTAATATAGATCCTCTAAAAATGGTATCAGTAATATTAAAATTCAGAATGAACTAAAACTGGCAAATGAGACTGAGAACAATAATGAGTCTTCAACTATATTGGGAATACAAAGAAGGATGCAAGAAAAGACAAATCTTTTCTTGGGGGTGGGTGGAACAATAATTGACAACAGACCTGTTGACAGAATTGTTTGATTCTGATTTTGTTTTTATTTTCCCTGATAATGAGAATGTCTCTTACATTGGAAATAATCGAACAAAAAAGACTAATAGATTGTTGATACCCAAGATAAGGAAGGAGATTACAAGATTATACTTAACTGGTCTTAATTCAAGTCACCTGACTCTTGTTCTATATTCTCTGAATCTGAAAAAAATTAGCAGATGTGATTACTAAGACCTCTTGTCAATTTTTGAAGGATTATAAAAAACAGAAGAGGTAATCCAAAATTAAAGGACTAATTCCCAATTTTCAAGAAAAGGAAGAGAAAAGTCTACAAATTATTATTTAGTGAGTTTGATTTTTATTTCTGGAAAAATTCTAGAGCGGATTATTAAAGAGAAAGTTGGGAAAAAGAGCAAAATCATGCCAGACCAACCATATTTCCTTTTTCAACAGGATTATTAAACTTGTAAAAGAAGGGAATGCTGTGGATAAGGTTTATCTAGATTTTGGCAAATCTATATAATGAATTTGATTGTGCACTCAATGCAATCTCTGGAACTGAAATGCAATCAAGTATAGACCAATTTTCTTCAGCTTGTGTTAATTTTGGCCTAACAATGAACACAAAGAAAATAGGTCCTCTATCAGCTGGCACCACACTATCCATATGTAGAATTATCAGTTACAGTAAATGGCAAAGTTTTGAATGCTGTGTATAAGTTCACTTACCTTAGCAGGATAACTTTCCAGGAATAGCCACTTGATAAAGAGATTGACATACTTATTGCCAAAGCTAGCTCAGTGTTTGGGAGGCTCTGAAGGAAAGTGTGGAAGAAGAGAGGTATTAGTCTGACTGCCAAACCGAAGGTCTACAGAGCCATTGTGCTGATGGCAAATTGTTGTATAACAGTACCAGGCTAAGAAATTAAATTGCTTCTATTTGAATTGTTTCAGGAAGATTCTGAAGATTACCTGGCAGGATAAGATACCAGACACTGAGGTCTTTTTTCAAACTAACTGACAAGCATTCCAATTCTATTGCAGAGAGCACAATTCTGCTGGAATGGACATGTTGTCCGAATGCCAAATATACGCTTGCCAAAAAATTATTTTATAGAAAACTCACACAGAGCAAGCTTTCACAAAGTGGTCAGAAAAAGTGATACAGGGACACTTTCAAGGTATTAAGAACTTTAAAATTGATTATATAACATGGAAGACATGGCACAAGACAACCCAGCATGGGATGCCCTCATCAGAGAAGGTGTGTACTCTGGGAACAAAGCAGAATTGAATTAGCCCAGAAGAAATTCAAGAAGAATTTTTAATTACAGAAACTACCCCAAATGTTCATACAGACTATTTATGTCCAAGTGGCAGAACACTCTGGTCTTATCAGCCACAGTCAGATACACTGTAACTCAACTTTAACATAATGTCCTTTTGGTCCTCTTCGAAAATAACGGACAACAACCAACCAACTAAACTTGTAGAAGAGGTTGAATGCTGTGGATGTAATTTACCTAGATTCTGGTAAATTTTTTGATAAAGTCTCATAATGTTCTTATGTAGAATATGGAAAGATACAGTTTGGATGATAATATATTCAAATAGATTCACAACTATTTATATGGACTCAAAGGATACTTGTTAATGGTTAAATGTTACTATGGTAAATGGTTTCCAATATTGCAAAAATATTGCAATAATATGTTCTTTAATATTTTAATCAGTGAATTAAATAAAAAATATTTAATTATGTGCATCAAGTTTGCAGGTGGAATGAAGCTGATAGAGACAAATAACACATTGGATGACAATGATATTCAAAAAATATTGATGGGCTTAAAAATTAGGCTAAATCCAATATGATGAAAGTTAATCAAGATAAAACTTTAAAGTCTTACACTTAAAATATCAGTTTTATGAGCTATAAGGTGAGGGAGAGAGGCATGAGCAATCAGAATTTGTTTTGAGAAAGAATTGAGGGTTTTAGTGGATTATAAATGCAATATAAGTCATCATGATACGAGGACTTCAACATTTAAAATGGTCTTGAGCATTAAGAGGGTATAATTTCAAGAAGTGGGAAGCAATAATTCCACTGGGCTCTGCCCACATCAGACTTCATCTAGAGTATTTTTAATCTTAATCTAGAGTATGTTTAATTCTAGGCACCAAGATTTAAGGATAATGATAAATTATAAAGTGTTCAGAGGGAGGATAACTAGAATAGTGAAGGACCTTGAATTAATATAATATGAAGATTGGTTCATGGAACTTGGGGCTCTTTATCCCGGAGAAGTCTTGGGGTGACATGATAATTGTTTCCAAATATTGCAAACAATGTCATCTGGAAGAGAGATAAGATGATCTTTATTTGTCACCAGGAGGAAAATCAGAAGTAATGAGTAGTTTTGATATCAGGATAAGACTTCTAATAGTCAAGGAATTGGCAAACTTGAGAAAATGATGGCTCCTTCAAGATTTTCAAGCAGACACTAGGCAAATCCTTACTGGGTATATTACAGTGGAAATTTTTTTTTATCCATGAAATTACAGCATTAGATAGCTCCTGAAATCTCTTCCAGCTTTCAAATCTTGTGATTCATTGGATTATAGTCTGAACTAATAAAGTACCCACAGGAGTAAAATCTCACTCCTTCAAAGCATGGACGAATTGTGATAGTTGATCATAGGCAACCTGTACTGAACCTTCACAGGCTGTTTTTGGTACTCAAAGAGGAATTTTGGATTGTTAAAGGTACTTATGTTCCCTCCATACTCAGCAAGTATAGACTCTACTAATAATATACTAGACTCCAGAGTTTTAGCTTTAACTCGTACCCATATATCCATCTATTTCATCTAGTCACTGAATCTGTCATCAAATTACCTACACATAGCCTCCTTCCACCAAAGTCAATGGAATCAATGAGTAAATTACTCCAAGTGTTAAATTAAAGAAAGGCTGATTTTAAAATACTCAATTTAGGACCAAGTGTGTGATGCCCTCAGATTAGCATCCGAGGTGTGTAAAATTCACTTGCCTTACTCTGTTTGAAGATGTCACAATTATGATGGAGTTACAAAGTAAAACAGAATGTAACGAAACAAAACAGACCCAATTTCTCTAGGTTAGACATGCTCTTGAGCATCTTACTAGTCTATACTTTGAAAAGCATGGACTTTTCATGTCCTCTCTCTCTCTCTTTCACACATACACACACACACACACACACACACACACACACACACAACACTAATATTTAAGAGCTTTTCACTACAGTGAAAAAAAGATCAGAAGAGAGAGTAAAGTAATTTCTTTTTGTTGAAATGCTTTAGATAAGCTTATTTTATTTACTTATGGGACACTCTATATCCCCAGCCTGGCATAATCCAGAATGAATATTCAATAAATATTTGTTGAATGAATGAATGAAAGAAAAATTCGTTAATGGATAAATAAATGAAGCATCACTTTTATAGGATGGGGATGGGGAATTGAGGAAGATATAAGACTTTCTTTCCTCTGTGCCTTGAACTTAGAAATCACTTTATGTACATTTACCCAATTTCTTATCTTCCCATCCCCCAAACTATCTCAATTACCAGAATTTGCTTTAGTTTTCTCATTTATCAAATAAGGGGGTTGGACTAGATGACCTCTTTTCAAGTCTGACTTCTGCGATTCTAGGTCCAGGTCTTCATTAGAATAATGAAACAACAGATTTCCAGCAGTTATATAAGTTACATGGAAGTAGATTGTAGTTAGATTTAACTCAATTTACATACTCTTTTCCATTGACAATATTGTCATGGATCTGAGTGCAAATTGTTTATTAATAATTTATTAATTTCTTGAGGGAAGGTTCTATTTATGTTTTTTTTTTTTTTGTTTTTCTTTGCATCCTCAGTATGTGGCATTAAATATGCCACACAGTAAACAATAAATGCTTACAGATTGATTGATAATTGACACTTATATCGATAACTGATAGACAACAGGATAACATTCAGCAACCACAGAATTACTGGGATGCAAAAAGGAATTTATTATCTATTTAGAATCTCAGGATTTTATTAAATCAGTCTTCCTATGGACAGGGTTACCATTGAACAGATCTCTAAAAAGTAGTGTCACTTTTTACCCTGCTTGTTCATATAATTTTATAGGCTACTGAGTAGGTCAGGTAATTTAACTAATACCTGAATAAGTATCTATCTTCATCTTGTCAGTAAGCAATCATCCAGCCTCTATTTAAAGACTCCTAGTTGTGAAGAACTTAGTAGCTTCTGAGGCCATTCTTTTTGCTTTCATCTGACTCATTTGAGCTGCCTAGTGTAACTTCTGGTTCCAGGTTTTGCCTTCTGAATCCAAGCAGAATGAAAATAAACATACATAGTCATTAAACACCTGAGCACAGCTATTGTATTCCCCTTGACTTATTTCCTGTTTGAACTCTCCCAAGATATTTTGGAGTTTACTGGCTAGATTTCTTTCTTAAGGACCTGGCCTTCAACCAAAACCAATCTGATTTTCATTGGCCACCAATAAGTCCAAGGCCAAGTCCCATTTGGTCATTGTTTAGGTCCTGAGTGACTCAGATTGAATGTAAATTAGCAATCATTTCTATTTTGGCCAGAAACCCTGTGGGTCTTCCCCTTCCAGATTCATTCATTCAGATTTTTTTTTTTTTTTTTTTTTTTGGAGGAGATGAAAGAGAAGATTTTTTTTTTTTAATTTTTTTTAAAATTTTTTGGCCTCAATTGCTACCTAGTCTTATTCACTGACTGGGTGCAACCTCAGTCAAACTGAGACCTTAGCTGAAAAAGACCAAGATCTCCCATTTCATCCAAGGCCATCTTTAGTCCTCTTGATTTATGATCTGGCCACTGAACTCAGATGTCGCTGGAGGAAAAAGTGAGGCAGGTGATCTTGCACAGCCGGCCCTCACTCAAATCCAAATCACTTGCATGTCATGGCATCACCTCCCTGATGTAAGGGTCCTCTTCAAGAACAAAGGACAAACAATAACAACTCATTTTTTCTCTATATGAGACAACAACTCTCAATTCCTTCTATTTTTTCCAATCCTAGCAAGGCCTGATTCCCCCCCCCCCCTTTTTTTTTTAATTCATTGTGTTTTTAAAAATTTATTTACAAAACATATGCATGGGTAACCTTTCAACATTGACCCTTGCAAAACCTTCTGTTCCAAATTTTCCCCTCCTTTCCTCACCCCCCTCTCCTAGATAGAAGGTAGTCTAATACGTGTTAAATATGTTAAATCCAATATATCTATACATATTTATGCCATTATGTTGCTACCCAAGAAAAAAATAAGATCTAGAAAGAAAAAAACCTGAGAAGGAAAACAAAAATGCATGCAGACAACAGAAAGAGTGAAAATGCTATGTTGTGGTTCACCCTCATTTCCCATAGTCCTCTCTCTGGATATAGCTAATTCTCTTCATTACTGAACAATTGGAACTGGTTTGAATCATCTCGTTGTTGAAGAGAGTCACATCCATCAGAGTTGATTATCACATGGTCTTGTTGTTGTCATATATAATGATCTCCTGGTTCTGCTCATTTCACTCAGCATCAGTTCATGTAAATCTCTCCAGGTCTCTCTGAAATCATCCTGTTGGTTATTTCTTACAGAACAATAATATTCTATAATTTTCACATACCGTAATTTATTCAGCCATTCTTCAATTGATGGGCATCCATTCAATTTCCAGTTTCTAGCCACTACAAAAAAGTCTGCAAAGCCTGCTTCTTAATTCTTTCACCATCCTGCTCAAACTTCT
This sequence comes from Sminthopsis crassicaudata, assembly GCF_048593235.1. Lineage (NCBI taxonomy): Eukaryota > Metazoa > Chordata > Mammalia > Dasyuromorphia > Dasyuridae > Sminthopsis > Sminthopsis crassicaudata. The sequence continues at coordinate 159,367,013 of NC_133620.1, forward strand.
TTGGATATATTACCAACTTGTCAATGTCTTTCCTAAAATATGAACCTAAGAATTTAAGATAATATTCCAGAAGTGGCTAGACGTGGGTAGAAAACAGAACTATAATTGTAATGCCAGAAAAACCAAGGCAAGATAGAGATTAGAGGGTTTTTAATATTTTATTTGAATTTTTGAGAGGGAGTAATTTTCTGGGGACAGAGAAGAATCCATTTGTCCCCCAGGGCTGAATTGGACTTTTGTCTCAAATAATTCAGCATGGAATGTGAGATTCCAAGGATTTTTATAGGGTACAAAGGCAGATGGGGATAGAATGAGCACTGGTGAGTGGGGATTTCCAGGAACGAACCATAAATCCAGTTCTGACATGTTGGGGGGTAAGTACTATAAATTCTTGATAACTTAGGAGAACTTAGGAGCCAGGATGTCTGAAATAGAAGATCTCCTCCTTATCTGAGATTAAATATTTCCAGTTTATGGCCCTAGAGTAGCCAGACTTAAGTTATATCAGTCCTAATAGTCAGAAAGGGGAGAGGGTTACAACCAAGGGGATTGAGACAGAACAATTCAAGGAATTGAGGCAAAACAATTTAGGGAAACTGAGGCAGGGCAATTTAGGGAAAGTGAGGCAGGACAATTTAGGAAAACTGAGGTAGAACAATTTAGGGAAACTGGCAGAGGCAGAGTGAGGCAGAACAATAAAAGGAAACTGTGGCATAACACAACTCCCCATATCAAGTTAGTAAGTATTTATTAAATACTTACTTTGGCCCAAAAATTGTGCTAAGGTTGGGAATACAAATACAAGCAAACAAACAAACAGACAAAAAAATAGCTACTGCCCTCAAGGAACTTCCATTCTAATAGAGGAAGACAACACTTGAAAAGAAGCTGAAAATCAATGAGACTGAAGATACCAGATATGAGAGCATAATGGAAGAAGTCCAAATTGCAACCTGATGAAAAATGAAGAGATGGCTTGTCTGTGTAGACCCTTTAAAAGAAGCTTTGAGGATTACCCATACCATCAGAAGGAGAGGACAAAGTGGAAATATTCTTCTCAGGTGTGAATTTCAGGACTGGAGTGATTTTGCAAGATAAAGAGTTCTCTGAGGCATGACACAGTCCAGATTGTAGCCTCGTTAGAAATACATACTTATGTTACTATAAATCTGTCTTGAGATATGATCCTATTACCTTATTCATTCATTCATCCATTCATTCATTTATTTATTCACTCACTTTTCACTCTTTCATTCATTTGATTATCTTTGTGTTTATTTTATTGCCATATCACTTTGTTGACTCATTTTGAATTTATAGGCTACCATTTAGTTTTTTTTTTTTTTAACCATAGACTTACCTAGATTTTAAGTTTAACTCAAATGTTATCATTAACCTCAAGTAAAGGAGTTAGTAATCCACCTTCTTTTAAAAGTTCCAAATTCATAGTTAAGCTGCTATATGATATAAAGCAGCTAAGTAATAGGAGCTATACTTAAATAAGAATATCTTAATTTGAATCATGCTTCCGATTTTTTAACTGCATGACCCTTAGAAAGTGATTTATCTTCTTTTTGCCGGTTTCTTAATCTGTAAAAAAAGAGATAATAATAGCATCTACCTCCCAATGGTGAAATACGAATCAAATGAGATCATTTAAGTAGAGTGCTTTTACTGGCTGTTTTGTTGTTGTTAGTCCCATTCCTGACACAGATTGACTAGGTTGCTTTGGACAAGTCATTTAATCTGTCATTGTTCTAGACAACTTTGTAGAACTATAAAGAGCTGAATAAACAAAGTTCTGGAAATAGAGTTTCTTCTTGCTTCTGAAATCACATGCACTAAACAAACAAATCAGATTTACACTTGTGCTTATTGAGACTTAATAAGAATCAGACTCAAAATGGTTCTATCACCCTTCCAAAGGCCTTTGTGTTTGACACTGTAGCAATAAACAAGAGCTTAATGGGAAAGATATGATTGCCAACAGCATTCCCTATATACAGGGAGGAATAAAGAGGAATTCCTGTGGCTTATGAGCCACATAAAAACATCACTGAAGATTTTAATCTATAGTATTATTAATATTGTTTCTCCACTTAGTATTGTATCACTTGCTGCTGGAGAAATACATCCCTCCTTGTCTTCAAAATATTTGATATTTATTCATGTCCCTCAGAAACTAGCCAGGAGAGGGCAGTGCAAGCTAGTGAAAACGACAGATCTCTGCTATGGGATGCCAGATACAAGCTCATCAAATCCCATATTGTTTAGTGTTGGAAGAGATCTTAGAAATGATTTTTCAAGTATTGACATTTTATGCAGAACTCAGCGAGCAAAAATAAGAACTTATATTTCTACAAAACTTTAAGGTTTACAAAGAACTTTTTTCACAATCAAGGGGACAGTATGCTATAGAGACCACAACATGGTTCTTCAATTATAAGACCGGGTTTAAATCCCTCTGATGCTAACTGCCTCAGTCACCTTAGAAAAGTCATTTGACTTCCCTGGACAGTGTCCTTGTCTCTAAATTTAAGAAGTTGGGCTAAGATCAACTTCTAGATATTCCTTCTGATCCTAGTTTTATAATCTAAATTCAGAGAGTATTATTCCCATTTTACAGTTGTGCAAATTGAGGCACAGAAATGCTCAATGATTCATCAATAATCAAGTAGATGATAAGAGTTGGTCTTCTGACTCCAAAGGTAATGTTTTGTACTACATCTTGAGGAAGAACCTTTGATGTGCAATATTAATAATATTACAAGATCTCAAGTTTTTGAGGATTATCTGATATAATAGCTTTTGTTTTAAAAAAAAAGTCAGTGAAGAGTCACCCATAGGGAACCCCAGATGCCCTTGCAAAAATGTTAATAAAATCAAGAACAAAATTCTAGCAACTAATTTCTTTTTAGGAATATTCACATATACATGCATGAATGCATGCATGCATATACATACCAATATACACATATATGAGTTAAAATTGAATTTTAAGGAAATTTTCAGATTATACACATATGTGTGTGTGTGTGTGTGAATTGGTGATTTAATGAAGAATCAGAGATGAGAAGAGAAGGGTTTTACTGCATAACTAGAGAAGCTCATGCGTTAGCCCTATCTTTGCCTCTAAGTAAACATGACTTTCTGACTTTGTACTCTACTTCTTCATCTCATGAAAAGATGAATGGATTAGATAAGGTCTCTTCTACCTATAAAATTCTATGAGAGGAAAGGAAGAGCATTTTTGTAGCACTTACTATGTTCCAGCCACTATGTAAGCCATTTACAAATATCATTTGATCTTTGGCAATCTTAAGAAGGAGGTGCAATTATTATTCTCATTTTGCAATTGAGGAAATCAAGATAAAGTAAAATGACTTACTGAGGGTCACAAAGTTAGTATCTAAAGCTGTATTTGAACTCAGCTTTTTTCAGATCCCAGGAACAATGCTTCATCCTCTACACTACCTACCTGTCTCTGTTTAGAAGTCACTGTTATTTTGTTGAACATCATACAATATGAAAAAAAATACAAGAAAGAGCAGGATAGAGATGATCTTTGCTCATTCTATGTTAATCTGGTAGGGTACTAGAATGGTGTTTTCCACAAGTGTTTGCACATGCATGTGTACACAATACATATATGCACATATCTATTATATGCAGTTATATGAATAAAAACATCATACTTTTAGATTTGGAAGGGACCTAAAAGGTCATCTAGTTAACTCAGTCGTTCAATTTTTTTTCATGAAACATGATTGACTTGATAATATTACAGTTAGGTTTGCATCAGTTAAAAATCACTACAATTAAAATAAATTAAATAAGAAGTTAATTAGTAATATTTTTGTACTTAAGAAGCACTTTTCATTTGAAATTCCTTAAAACATGGCTAGCAAAATTATGAATCCAATGTACTCTCAATCTTTTTCCCATGGACTTTCACTACTTAGAATACCCTCTCTCTCATTTCAGTTCTCTTTTATTATTCAATTCATTTCCTAAGGAAGAAACAATAGTAGAATAGACCTGGGACTGAATCCTGACTCTGCTACAAAAGATCTGGCTAGGTAAGAATGAAGAGAGAGTTTCTTCATACTAAAGAAGAACTGTCTCAGAAGAGGAGGATGGGATGAGGATGGGAAGGGTTGTCCATCTTCTTAAATTGTGGGTCAAGATTCCATATGGGATCATGGAACTGAATGAGGGGGAATTGAATCACAAAATTATGATTTTTTAAATTAGTAAATGTTTGATTTGTAAACCTATTTTATATTCCTATATTCCTGGAATTGTATAAAAATGTCATGGGTGAAAGAAGTTAAAGAAGTCCTAAATTAGGACTATTGCTGAATTTAGTAACTAATTGCTGAATTAGGATTATTGCTGAACTTAGTAACTGAATAGAGGTAGAGGTTGGAAAGAGGGAAGCATAAAAATAACTGCAAGGTTTTCAGCCTAGATGACTAGGAGAATGATGTATCATCATTGGAGACTGGGAAGTCAGGAAGAGGAGCAGGTTTGATCAGAAACCTTACCTATCACAAAAGGGATAAGAATACAGCTTCTGCTCTAGAAAAAGAATTGATAATGTTTGAATTCAGACTAAAGTATGCTATTGTTAATTTTCTTTCTCTCATTCTTTTTTTAAATTTGATTCTTCTTGTACAAAATGACTAATATAGAAATGTGTTATATAATTGCATAGTATGAACCATATCAGATTGCTTACCATTTCAGGGAGAGGGAAAAGGGAGGATTAGAATTTAGAACCAAAAAAAAAATTTTAAATAAAGTTAAAATTTTTTTTACATAATTGGGATAAAAATAAAATATTACATTAAGAAAAGAAAAGAAATATAGCTTTATATCTTTTAGCTATGAAAAGTTGGCATCTTCTTTGACTTACTTTCTCTGAGGTTTACAAAGTTAAGTGGGAATTGACCTCATTATATTTAAGGTGAAAATTTATCTTTGCTGAGCCTAGAATGACCTATTCAAATATCAATTTTGTTTAAGTTTCAGGAAGAAAATCCATGTATCTCAGAATTTAAGATATGAGTATAACTAATCACTTCTATTTTTTTTTCCCCTGAGACTGGGGTTAAGTGACTTGCTCAGGATCACACAGCTAGGAAGTGTTATCACTTCTACTTTTAAGTTGATTTTTATAAACAAGCCTCCTGTGATTTTTATAAAGAAGCCCACTGGTGTTCCTTTCTTAGCTTCCACTACCATATTAATAATGTTTCCTTAAACATTTTCCATTTTGGAACAAGGAGAGATGCAGTTACTAGTGTCAGTTGATTGGGGCTTTGCCCCAACATACAGACATGGGAGGGCGACAGTATTTCCTCTCGATAGCAGACTTGATAGTCCTCCACTACCTCCACTCAAATTTCCATCATGACTCCTGAAGACCTGACTTTACTGCCTACACTATTCCCGTAAGTGGTAATGGTGGAATGAACTGACCAACCTCTCCATCAGTAAGCTTAGGTTGTCATGGTTTACTGTTTTCTATTAAGTTGTTTTTTAGTCACATCCAATTTTTTTGTGACCCCCATTTGGGATTTTCTTGGCAAATATACTGTAGTGGTTTACTATTTTCTTCTCCAGCCCATTTTACAGATGAGAAAACTGAGGCAAACAGGGTGAAGTGACTTGCCTAGCATCACACAGCTAGTACGTGTCTGAGGTCAAATTTGAAATCAGGAAGATGAGTCTTCCTGACTCCAGGTGTAGTACTCAATCCACTATGCTACCCTGTACATCCAGTCAATTTTAGGTCCCAGGATTCTTGTTCCTAGAGGGCAGGAACTTTTTCTTTTCTTTTATTTCCTTCCTTTCTTCCTTCCTTCCTTCCTTCCTTCCTTCCTTCCTTCCTTCCTTCCTTCCTTCCTTCCTTCCTTCCTTCCTTCCTTCCTTCCTTCCTTCCTTCCTTCCTTCCTTCCTTCCTTCCTTCCTTCCTTCCTTCCTTCCTTCCTTCCTTCCTTCCTTCCTTCCTTCCTTCCTTCCTTCCTTCCTTCCTTCCTTCCTTTCTTTCTTTCTTTCTTTCTTTCTTTCTTTCTTTCTTTCTTTCTTTCTTTCTTTCTTTCTTTCTTTCTTTCTTTCTTTCTGTATTTATATCTCCTTGCACAATACAGTGGGTGACCCATAATAAATACTTGTTGATTAATTGATTGATTAATAGAGGCTAATGGGGATGATATTCTAAAATACCAAACTAGGCTGGGAGCAAGGAAAGTTTTTCACTGTCAAAGAACCCTCCTTTCTCTAAGGGACAGAAGTCAGAAGTCTTCCACTTTTCTGATAACTTCCTTCCCTTCTTTGGTCAAAGATAGGAGGGGTCTAGACTACAGGCTTTTCCCAGCATTGTAGATCATCAGCTCAGTTCCTCACAGCTGAGTCAGCTTCTTCCACACTGATACCTTGGAAACCCATCTGGCTTTTTCCCACTAAATCATAAGAGTTAGGGGGGGGGCACCTAAATGTGGCTCAGCTGTATGCTTGTCCAATTAGGCCTAGCCTTCAGGTCCAGTGGAAGACCTCTTAAAGAAGCATGACACTCACCCCTGCCTGCCACATACAGTTTTTTTCTACTCTGCTTTGAAGGGTGAAATAGCCATTTAATGAAATAGTCATCATTATTATTTTTTAATCATGGTCAAGTTAATCTATTGCTTTTGGGTACATAAATGCTCCAAACCAATGTACCACATAGATGCTTTTTGTTTACCGATAGCAACAGTAAAAGTCTCTTTATGATTAATTACAAAAATATTTGCTATTGCATATTTTATTATCTCTACTTTTCCTTTTCCCTTGGCCCTGTCACTTTTTTTTTTTTTTTTTTTTTTTTTTAATAAAAGGACATTCACAGCCTCTGAAATTCCCTTTGTCTTTAAGGAATGAGCTTATTAGAACTTCAACTAGAGTGAAAATCATGACAGAGTAGTTATTATCTCCACATTGGACTTTTCCTAGAAACCTTCATTCTGGAATCACATCAGGTATTCTTGAAATCCAGATGATACCTGCTACAGTAAGTTGGGGTGTTTTATAATTTCTATTTATCATTGAAAATATCAAGAATGTTTTTGAGTTTTAAAACAATCCATGAGCCAACATTACTCTGAATAAATATTTTTCACAATTTTGGGCAACAACAGTATTATACACATTTTGACAATATAGTAAATGGGGCAGTAGTTGCCAGAAATTGTCTTGCCTATAAATAACTAATGTTTAATGTGGATGGAAGATATAACTCAAATAAATTTTAAAAAACAAAAATATTATCAGTGTTAATAATGTCATATGTTCCCTATTTATGAAAAATTAGTTTCAGAGATAAATTAACTTTATATCAAGGTTAGACTTTTTTTTTAATCCATACTCAAAAAATATTCCTGAGTCTTGACAATTATTAGTTTATATATTTTGTTTCCTTTTTTTTTTTTTCCCCAAGCAGCATGCATATTGGAGTCACAGTTTGTGAACAGATGGAATATATAGAGTGGGCTTACTAATTAACATCGGAGACAGGAGACTCATTGTCTTCCTATATCTATCATCCATCTACCTTCATTCCTGTCACCCTAGTACTAGTTGCTCATATTACTGAATGCTATGAACTAGAAATTAAGCGGAAGCAAATTATTATAATGCTCATTCACTTGTTTGGTAGCTATGTCATATATGTGTAATTACAAAGTATACTACATGATAGTATAGCAAATATATGGCTTGATACATAAATGTTTAATCTGTTATAATCTATATTTAATATATGCATTTATTTTAATCTGGTGAAGTCTCTATCAAGACTTTAGCTTGCTAAAGTTTTTGTTTTTTTAAATGAGGTGACACTGCAGGGGGTTTTGTGTAAATTATATGGCTTTGCAGATCAGCAGAGTGAGAAATGATAGTGTTTAACTGATCTGTGGACCTTGTTATATTTTTCTATTTGCAGTAGCTAAACCTGAAATGCCTCAGAGGTTTGGGTCAAATGAGAATGCAAAGTGATATGACTGTAAACTGTCTTCTATAGCATACTGGTAATTCAGAAAGAGCCATTATTCCCCCAAGACAATTTACATAATCTCCTGCTTCCTAAAAGAATAGCTATTCTACTAGCAATTTTGGATGGAATGATAATAATTAATTTTTAAAAAATCCACAAAGTTCTAAGGGATGATAAACTTTTCTAAAAGTGTAGGTGTTCATTTTTGCTTTGAGGCTTTGTTGAAATCTTTTGCTTATGAAAGATAACAATGATGATTTCAATTATTTTTTCCCCTGAGGCAATTGGGGTTAAGTGACTTATTCAAGGTCACCCAGCTTAACTTAACTGTTTGAGACCAGACTTGAACTCCAGTCCTCCTGACTTCAGCACTGGTGCTTTATCCACTGAACCACCTAGCTGCCACAGTGATTTCAATTCTTATGCATTCTGTGTCTTTACTGCCTTCACTATCTCATATTGTACATTTTCAAAGTGATTGGTTTATCCGAACTTGGACCACACCTAGAACTTTTTGTTTAGGTATGAGTAACATATTTTTAGGAAGGAAATTGATAAACTTTGGAGTCCAACAAAGAAGGCAATCAGAATACCTCCTCTTTGAGGATATTCTTCTTCAAGGAAATACTTGGGGGTCAGTTATTCATTCAACAAGTGTTTATTGATTTTCTGCCTTATGCCAGGTATCATAGGTGTATTTGGAGTATGGATTGAGTGTGCCATGCATGCTTATGCAAGATGCTGGGAATCCAAGATAAAAAGAAAATTCCAACTAGTCCCCAACCTCATAGATCTTTCCTTCTTCTGAAGATGGGAGGGGTTTGAGGTTGGGAGGACAATGCATTAATCAATATGCAATATATTGTTGTTGAGTAATTTTTCAGTCATGCCTGACTCTTCATGGCTCCATTTGGGATTTTCTTGGCAAAGATATTGGAGTGGTTTGCCATTTCCTTTTCCAATTCCTTTTACAGATGAAGAAACTGAGGCAAAAAGTTAAAGGTGACAGGGACACATAGCTAATAAATGTCTAAGGCAAGATTTAAGCTCAGGCTTTCCTGACTCCAGGCCCAAAATGAATTAAAAACTAATAGGAGGAAAACAAATAACTGACAGACCAAAAAAAAAAAAAAAAAAAATCAAGTGATCATTTTATATGAGGATCAATTAAAAGTACTTGTTTTATCTAGGGAAGAGAAGAGTTGAGGGATAGGTGATGGCTGTCATCAAATATTTGAAAGATTGTCAAGGAGAAAATAGATTAAACTTAAACTCATAAAATCAGAATTAAGAAGAGTGAATGGAAATTTTCCAAGTCATATATTAGATTATATCTAAGGATTAAGGTTATATGTAAAGAATTTTCCAAGTCATATATTTAGATTATATACAAGTAACTTCAAGCTAATGCAAATAGAAAAATATAACAAGGTATTATATGTATATGAAAATGGAAAACCTGCCTTAGGAGTAAGGGATTTTCTCCTCCTTGGAAATCTTTAAGCAAAGAGCAGATGACCACTACCACTTGTGGTGTAGCTTGCCTAGAGTTTCAGATATAGTTTGAACTGTATATCTGTGAAGTAGCTGTCCCTTTTGAATCAATAACCAGCAGATCAAAGAAAGCTAATCTGCCCCCAAAGATGAGCTAATTCTCAATTCTCTCCTTACCAACACTGAGGACTTGGGACTGGAAGAAAAAAGGAGACAGAGATCCCAGATCCTGGGGAATGGGGGAGATGGAATCATGGTCAAGTTGGGACTTAGAAATTGAGCCACTGAGGAACTAAGGAGACTCTTATGTTAAAGACAAGTTCTAGCATTCAGCTGTTGGCTCTAGAACATTGATTTAAAACCCTATTTGGAACAGAATCTGATTGTCTTCTCTTTTTTCCAGATCTTCATAACTAGGGATGTGCTGGAGTCAACTTGAAGCAGCTTGGGAGCCAATTGTTATATTTTCATTGTGAGATTTATACATCAAAAACTTGCACATGCTACAAATCAGGGCTTGATCTATCAATTGTTTAGAATTAAGAAACTGACATGGCACAGTGGACAGAGCACAGGTCCTGAAGTCAGGAGGACCTGAGTTCAACTCCAGTCTCAGATACTTACTAGCTATGAGATCCTGGGCAAGACATTTAACCCTAACTGCCTCAAAAAAAAAAAAAAAAAAAAAAAAAGTTTTGTAAAAATATTAATCATGTATATTAGAACTAAACAAATATCATGGTTATGTCCTCCTCCTCACCCAGCCCTAGATATTAAACATTTATTAGCACATCCCTTACCAAGCTACCTCAATCTGGAGTAACTAACTTTATTATTAATAACACATCCCTTCCAAGCTCACTGACTAAATATAAGTAAATAAAAGACAAGATAAAAGACACATTGGTGAGCAGTCTATAGATTAATTTCATTACTACTAAAGGAGACAGTCTTTTCTTACAGGGAAAAAAATAATTTTCTTTACAACAAATTCCATTTAAGTTTGCATTTTATATTAAGGGGTAAGAATACAAAGAAAAAACTCATTTCATGCCCTGATTTTTTAAGTTTATTTTTATTGTGAACAACATAAAAATGGGCATTTACATATAAATTGTAGGGGATTGTACATGAAACTGTCGTTCTCTATTATGTACAGACTGCTTCTATTCTCTGATTTTCAAATATAGTCATAGATTCAGCAATTGTTCACATCAAAGAGACACTCTCTAACGTCAATTAGTCCATTAGAGACAATGACTCACCTTTAAATTATGTATCTTTGTCTCTGACTAAACCAATCCCCCATAGATGTATGGCCTTTACTACTCTGGCCATTGTAGTATGTGAATTAGAAAAATATTAAATTGTAGAGGTATAGCTCAAAGGGACCTCAAAGATGACCTTCATGTTTAAAATGAGGAAACTATGGTCCAGAGAAGTTAGATAACTTACCTAAAATCACATTTGTAGTAGATGGCAGAAATGGGTGGTAAACTGTGTTCCTAGGACTCTGTCTCCAGTATTTTTCCTTACCTCACCATACTGGTTCTAAGTACAAAATGAGGAACATCATGAGGTCTCTCTTCTAAATTGATGATCCAAGCAATACATCAATTTAGAAGAGAGACCTCATGGTGCTCCTCATTTTGTAGATGAATATCTACATATAGATATTCTATATAGATAGATATAGATAAAATATCTATATAGAAAAGTTATAATTTCCCTAAAGAGACCAAGTCCTCTTATTCCAGAAAAATTGGTCTTTTAATTGCATTGATATTGCTTCATATGGGACATGGTTTTAATTTGACCATCTGAATAAAGGGATTAATTAATCAACAAATATCTATTGGGGGTTTCTTGTCCCCTTTTTTGTTATAGATCCCTTTGACAGCCTGGTGAGGCCAAAGAACCCTTCCCAAAATAATGATTTTTAAAATGCATAAGATAAAAATATGTAAAATTGTAAAGTAAACCAATTCTGATGATATATAGACATTTAAAAAAATTTAAGCCTGGGTAAAGAAATTCTGATCTATTTGATGCTTACCATGTGCTAGGTACTATTACAAAAAATCATCCTTTGAAATTACCTGAACACTAACTGAAATGAATCCACAAGTAAACCAGTGCCAGGCAACTTAATCAAGCTAACCTCCTTTTGGCTGCATTTGGATCCCCTGGCTGTTATGCTTAGCTTCTAGGAGAATGATGACACAGGCCCTTTGACTGCCGACAGGATTGAAGCAAGTGGAGTATTAACACTGCCCCACATAACCTTTCATGTATCAGCCGAGTGCATTATTGACCACTGAGGGCCTGGGATGCACTGCAGGAGAAAGTCAGATTGCTACCGTGTGAAGGGTGTGCTGACATGTCATCCAGAGCCCATAATGGGCCGCTTGTCCATCTGTCGTATAGTTAGCTTTCTATAAAACAGAGTAGCTTTGGAGATATTAGATCAGGTGCACATCCTCAGGGGCAAGGGAAAGCCTCATTAACAAGAGACTCCAAGATGGCCCTCACTTCAACTACTTCATGAGAAATGGATGTGAGGTTATGTGACTTTCAGAATGCTCTCTTACTGTCTGAGCCCATTTCTTTTCTAAAAATCATGACTTAATCATATTTTATAGAGGAAGTTTCTTCAACTACGGGAGCTGAAAGGTACCTGGGTTTCAAAATATTATGGTTTATGAGACAATCTTTCATAAAAGAAGTATATAGTGTTTGGTCTCAGATATCCAAGTCTGAAAGTACTACCCCATAAATAATATTCATAGATAGTGCTTCTACTGGCTCTCCACTCCAACTTTCTCTCACAATTTGGATCCTCCAAGGTATTTATATCCCAAGTCCAAGGTATTGCATATGTCTTCACTACAAAATTATGGATTATAAGCACTTAGCAATAATTTAACCCTGAATAGTTATCAAGTTTATACAAATAAAGGTATCTACTGAAATGGCATAGTAATAAAGGCAGTACAAAACACTTCTCCCACAAATCTGGGGTATAACCTTCCTAAATTATGCCCAGCATAATTGATTAGAATGGGCACACAAATAGGATTAACAAGTTAAAAGATACATACCTAACCAAGTCAAGTCAATATTGCATCACTATGATGTCCTGATTCCTTTTCTATTCCCATAGTGTCTTTGTCATAGTCTCTGGATTTCCTGAGCTGTCTTCTGATTTGGAACAGCCTATCTGCTTGGAGGCTGGATTCCCTGGACAATTATAAAATAAATTATAGTATATATATAATATAATTTTTATAAAATAAAAACAATTTCACAATGCTACCTGTAAAATTTCCCATTGGCAAACTTGCTCAGCTACAAATTACCATTGGCAATGGGAAGAAAAGCCTTCCCCCTAAACCAACATCCCTTTTGCTCTCTGGAAGAGACCCAAGAGAACAGGCAAAGAACAATTACCTTCCAAAGCAAGTTCAGATTTTGATTACCAGAGATTTGACAGAGAGAGCTCCTCCTATCTTGATTGCCTTCAGAATTGGCAAGTATTTTTTTAAATGCCATTAAGGGAAACAGCCAATGGCTGCCAAAATGATTTTCTTAAAACCTGTGACCAATGTCACTCTTTACTATTCCCTTTCATTTAAAAGCAGTAGTTCCCTATTATCTCGAGTCAAACATAAAGCCTACATGACTTTTAAAGCTCTTCACAACTTAGTCTCATCTCACCTTTACACTCTTACATCTTACTCTTCACTATGCACTTTATGATCCAGCTACATTGGCCTATTTGTTGTTCCTCACACATAACAGTCCATCTTCTCTCTCCATGTTTTTGCATGGACTGATCCCAAGTCTGCAGGGTCTTCCCCCGCCCACTCATCTCTAGTCCTTAGTTTTATTGGCTTGTTTTAATCTTTATTTCAATCCCTTCATCAAGAACCCTTTCTCAGTTTTTCTTAATGCTGGTGCCTTTTCCACTGAGATGATTTCCCATCTACTTTGTATGTATCTTGTATGCAAGTTATTGCAGATGGTAATCCTTAATAGAATGTGAAGTCCTTGAGTACAGGTACTGTTTTTTAAAATATATTTTTTCTTTGTATTCACAATATTTAGCTTAATACCTAACATATAGTATATACTCAATTCTTTTTGATGGATTAATTGATCATGGTGCAATTCTTTTTGTCCCTAACTAGAATATCCTTGCCATCTTTATTCCTTGTGATCAACATCTTACTACTGGATGCAGATGGCTGCAGGCAAGAGAATGAGGCTGGTGACTTTACTTACACCTTTGTGATGTCATGTTTCTCTTCAAGAACAAAGAACAATGAACAACAATATCCCTAACATTCATCTCTTCCCAACTTACATTGTTGTAATGTTCTTTGTTTCGGCTCTCTTAGGGTCTCTAGGAGCATCCTTCCTTTCAGTTCAATAATCACGGCAAGTGCATCCAGGTGTTAAAGTACAAATCCTTTATTATCTCCTTCAAAGTCTTATCTCCTTCACTTGGGGCTCCCCTAGTTTTCTGGAGACCTTCCAGAGTCTTGGTTTCAGTGGAGAAGCGGAGGAGAGCCTGCCACTAAGGCAGTGTGAAATGGGATGAATCTGAGTCCAAGGGCTTGTGCTCCAGCCTTCAGCCTCCAGCCTTCTGTCCCCTTGTCTCTGAATCTTTAAATCTCCCTGACTGAGGCTTCTAGTTGATATGCCACACTAAGTACAAACCAATCATTATATCACTAGGAAACCATTATTTGTTGTAGGATTAAATCAATGCTAAACTAGATTTAACCACTATCTCTTCAATTCCACTTAGTATCTTGTTTCAAGTTCTGGCCCATAACACCTCCTTGTAGAATTAAATCAATCATACTGAACCATGATAAATTAGATAACTATTGTCTTTATCAATCCCACTGACAGTACCTTGTAAGAATCCTTTGTTTCAAATTCAGAGTTCTGGCCCATAACATATTGTTATCACCCTAATTCAGGTCTTCATTACTAGTCAACTAGGCTACTGTAACAGCCTCCTAAGTGGTTTCTCTGTATCTAGTCTCTTCTCTCTCAAATCCATCCTCCACTGTACCACCAAAATAATGTTCCCAGAG